>NW_026598534.1:0-125000 GCF_029784155.1 Uranotaenia lowii | reverse complement strand
TAAAAAACTTCGCGAGGGGGACATCGATCATCTGCTGGCGCAACACATTGCCCATCTCTTCATCCGCGACTCCGTGTCCCTGTTCAGCGAGAAAGTTCACCAGAACGACAAGGAAGATACGGACCACTTCGAGAACATTCAATCGACCAACTGGCAAACGATGCGCTTCAAGCCTCCGCCGCCAAATTCGTCGATCGGATGGCGTGTCGAGTTCCGACCGTGCGAGGCTCAGCTTACCGATTTCGAGAATGCTGCCATCGTATGTTTTGTGGTCCTGCTGACCCGGGTAATTCTCTCGTATCAGCTAGATTTCCTCATTCCGATCAGCAAAGTGGACGAAAACATGCAAACATCCCAGAAGCGTGGTGCTGTGCTGTCGGAAAAGTTTTGGTTCAAGAAGAACATCAATGGACAACGATCGAGCAGCAACAGTGGCCAACAGAGCAGTGGTTTGAATAATCACGACAACAAATCGCAATCCGAACCCGGCGAAGAGGAGGAATACGCCCTGATGACCATCGATCAGATCATCAACGGAAAGGGATGCTTCCCGGGGTTGGTCCCGCTGATCAACAGCTACCTCGGATCGATGGATGTCGATGCGGATACACACTGCACCATCCAACAGTACCTTAAACTGATCCAGAAGCGCGCCTCCGGGGAGCTTCTAACAACGGCCTCATGGATCAGGAAAGAAATCACCGAACATCCCGAGTACAAGTAAGTTTCCGAAATTTCCATTATCCTGAAATAAAATAATTCCTGAACCGAACTTTCCTCCTCCCCAGACAAGATTCAGTGGTGAGCGAAGGCATCTGTTACGATCTGCTCAAGAATGCGCGCGACATTCAGGACGGCATTCGACCCTGCCCGGAGCTGCTCGGCAATAACATCAACTCCAAAACGACCGATAACATTCCGCCGGCCATCGAGAAGCACCTGACCAAGTGCGAATAAATGTGGTGGAGCCCATCTTCAGTTGTGGTGACACTACTCTTATGTTAGATTTTTGTTGTTTGTTTTGGCGGGCATCGAGTAACATTGTACCGGCGCGTATTGCGGGTTGTTGTTGATCAACGGCACTTTAAATCATCGATTGGAATCAGTGGAATTCCGACAGCAAGATGTCTGTTATGCATTTGTAAAACATGTATTGATGAATCACTCAAATCTATGATACAAATCGTTAATTTTTTTTCTTTCTATCGATCGATATGCGGGTTAATTGATTTTACTCGTTAGCAATTTGTTCAGAAATTCCAACTAAAAAATCATCATCAAATCCAAAGAACTCGAGTGAACAGCTAAAAAAAAGTTATTTACACCGTTTTTGCATGTGTTGTCACGTAGTTTTAGGAATTTAGCGTTCCCGCAGGGCCAAACAATTACGGCGATAATCTTACGCGGGAAGCTTTATATGTATACTGTAATATGAATTAGAGGGAAAAAACAACTTAAATCTTCATAATGATTTCAAACTAGTTTTCAATGAAGTGTTAAGTTTAAGTGTGCCTTTTCTTGATATACCTTCTTATATACTTATTAGTGATACCGATAGCGGACAGACAGCATTTTACAATAATTACTATTCAATCCTGCATTCAAGAATTCGTTTTGAGTAAAAAAAAACTTTTCAGGGCCAAGTAGAACAATAGTATTCCATGTAACAGTTAGACAGACAGAGAGAGAGAAGAGATACGGTACACCCAAACCACTGTTTATGTGTTTTTATCACAGAGTAGTTTATTGAGAGGTGATTTATAAGATAAAGTTGGATAACATTACTTACTCGATGAGAGAAGCGTTTCGATGCATAGCTCGATCATACCGAAATTATGTCCTTTGTTTGGTATTTTTTATATGTATTGAATTATAACTTTTGGTTGGCTCAATGAACCAGCAAGGAATATTTTTTCAGAACTCTTTACAAGAACGTTAACACATGCTAGGGACGAATGCCTCCTGTGGATTTAAAATCCCTTCGGAATGAATCATCCAAACGGATGAAAATCCTTGCAAAAAAAAGGGTTAAAAAAAAGTAAACACATGCTGCCAAGACTTGGTACCGCGAGCCAGGGGGCATCCTGACGGACATTCGTGAGGTGATCAAAAGATGGAAACAGTTATTCGATGAACTCCTAAACAGTGACATGCCAGAGATCAAGACGGTGGATACGAAGTACAGCACTCGGGTGGCAAACATCTTAGAGGAGCCACTGAATGCAATTAAGGAAGCCATTTTGCCAGCGGAATGGCACAAATCTTCTGGGGTGGAGGATGTCATCGGAGCTAAACTTATCAGAATAGATCAAAGTTGGCCGATTGCCTGCATTGGTTGGCAATTTACCATGCGAAAACATTTCAAGATCTGTGGCCTTCAAGAGATTTTACAACACGTGTTGTATTCTCGCATGCTGTGATGCAAAAACAGCAATATTTCTATCACATACGGCTGGAATAGAAACAGTGCTGTAAAAAAATACAACGCCCAAAGATCTTGAAAACATTTTCGCATGGTAAAATTTTCAAAATGTTGAAATTTTACCACTTTTTTCCCAACACCAGTGAACTTGCTCTAAACGATTACTGTCCTCAATGCCACCTTCAAAGTGCTGGCCCGAATCATAAGTACTCTGCCGCCTAAGAGGCAGGCAAACATATACGAAAGAAGGGATCATCGACACAATCGAACGTGACGAGTGGAGGCATCTATGGATCACAGTAGTCGAAGGTTTCTTCAGCAATTCACAAGTCAATTGAAATGTATACGTCCAACGTTGAGGTTCGACTATATCCTGGTAGTGAAGTACGGCTTTCTTACTGGACGCAGCAGGCCTTTGATAGTAGCAAATAATCGTAGTAACCCATGTAGGGGAGAGGCGGGCTAAATGCGCATATTTATGTTTTTAGCTATATTTCATTTACATTTGCTATATTTTGATATAATTCAATTAAAAAAAATTTTTTTTTTGTTTCGATTATAGTCGTTTTACCATCTTTATGGCATTCGCGACTTTATCAACGTTACAGTTGGCGGATCGTTATTGAAAAACTTATCCGGTACAACTGTGTTTGTTGTTTACTCTTGGGCTCGAACTCGCGGACATCGACTCAGGAGACAACAGACTTGCCAACTGAGCTATATCACAAGCCCATTCAATTGAAAATGATAGGAACAGATGTTAAGAATACGTCAAGGCTGAAATTTTGGTGCAGTTTTAGACATCACTAGTTCATTTGCATGAAACATAGTTAGGGATGCCATATGGCCATATTTCATGGTAATATTTTGTTCATATCGTATTTTTATCGAATCAGTATTAAGCTCTTCTTTTTTTCACTGTAAGATTGTGATTAGAGTATAGATTTAATGTTTCAATGATAAAAAGTAAAACATTTATAAGACTTATCTATTTCAACCTGCATATGGACATTCAAAACCTGTCTCTTATCCCAATATCTTATCATTTAAAACTTTGCCAAAAGCTTCAATTTGTTGAATTTCCGATTTCCAGAGGAATAAGAAAGAAAAACCATTAACATTTTTGTTTACAGAGGCTGTACGCACAATAATTAAAGTTCAATATTTTTTAACAAAAATATCGTCAATCGGCTGTATGCGCAAATTACCCAATATGCGCATTTAGGAACACTTCCCTTCTATTAAATTTAATTAAAATTCTCTCTGTTGTTCCAACTGTTACGAAGCTAGTTCGTTTTTTACGGCTCTCCATATTTCAAAAGGTTATGCACACAGAGTAAAAAAGCTAAAAAGTAAAATTTTATTTCGGATTTAAAAAAAAAAGTACCGTCGCGAGTTTTCGAGTATGGCTACCGGTCAAGGCGATGTAGCTGCAGTAGCAGAAGCCTTCAGTTCGCTGGGTTGCGAAATGTTCATGGGTTGTGAAAATTGGTCCACGTGGCAATTCGCAGTCCAGACTTTTCTCGAACTGGAGGATTTGTGGGACGTGGTGAAGCCGACACCTAACGAGGATGGAACCATGCCGGTCGCAAACCCGATAAAGGACCGAAAAGCGCGTGGCAAAATTCTTCTTCTTCTTGCCCAAACGAGTTGTGTCCATGTGAAGGAAGCGAGAACTGCGCAGGAAACGTGGTCGAAATTGCATGCAAGTAGCGTTTGAGGATTCCGGGCTGACACGAAAAGTTGGCTTGCTGCGAAAATTAATTACAACGTCCCTAGCAACGAGCGACTCCATGGAAACGTATGTCAACACCATAGTAACCACAGCACACCAACTACGTGGAATCGGTTTTGACATAAGCGAAGAGTGGGTCGGAACTCTTCTGTTGGCAGAATTACCGGAATCGTACAGCTCAATGGTGATGGCACTCGAAAACTCCGGAGCAGCAATCAACGGAGATGTCATCAAGACGAAGCTACTGCAGGAAGTTAGAGCACCTGAGCCATCAGCAGGAGCAGCGTATGCAGGGAGGAAACATTTTTCAAAACTACCACCGAAACAGCACCAAGAAAGGCAACCATCGGATATGAAACGAGGACCAAAATGCGGAATATGCAAATCGTCATCTTTCAAGGGATTGTCCATCTGAAGATAGAAAGGCAAGAGCATGGTGTACCGTTTTATCGACGAATGGAAGCGAACATTTCGGAGAAGATTCGAGCTGGTATTTCGACTCCGGAGCTTCGAATCATTTTACCAATTCCGTGTCGGAATTGGAAAATGTCCAGAAAACCAGCGGTACCGTCGTTGAAGCCAACAAAGGTGCCATGCAGGTAATGGCAAAAGGAAAATTGAAGCTGTTGCTCGAGTCTAGTCAAGACGACGAGCCAATCGAGGTCAACGACGGAAATCTGGTGGCTACCGGCGTGTTGGAGAATGGTTTGTTTCGTTTGGCACAGTTGCCTTTACCAACAGCAATGAGCGCGTCTTCTGACATGGATATCAAACTGTGGCATAGGAGAATGGGCCAACTCAACCTGGAGAGTGTTCAGCGATTTAAACGTGGTATGGTCTCCGGAGTGCAATTCGACGGTCCAGCGGAAATTGAAAATCGGTATTCAACATTTGCGATGAGTAAGCAAACTCGTCTTCCTTTCAACAAGCAAGGCTCACGTGCGCAAGAAATACTGGAAGTGGTCCATTCCGATGTCTGCGGACCAATGGAAGTTCATTCGCCGGGCGGCAGCAGATGTTTTCTTACGTTCACGGATGATTAGTCTCGTTGTATCGCAGTGTATTTCCTGAAAGAAAAATCAGCAAATGAAATTTTTGAAGCATTCGAAAATTACCGGTGTTCATCAGAGCAGCAGACTGAGAAAAATTCTGCGAACCCACAACGAGAAGTAGTTTCGCAACAAGAAGCTGGAAAATCATCTGAACAGTCTGGGGGTCTCGAACAAAACGGTTTAGCCGAACGTGTGAACCGTACTGTGGTAGAACGGGCCAGGTGCATGCTATTTGAAGCGGATCTGCCTAAGTCATTCTGGGCAGAAGCAACAGCAACAACGGTCTACCTGGCAAATCGATCGTCTAACAAAAAACACGAGGTGACATCTGAGGAAATGTGGAGCGGAAGGAAGCTGAACCTAGCTCACATCCGAGTATTTGGTTCCCCAGCTATGGTCCAACCGGCAAGTTTTGTATTTAAATTGGCTGGTGACCGCAGTCAATGATGCCAAACGTGAGATCTTGTGGCGAATAATCAGCGTAAACCGTGCCTACAATGGGCTCCACAAGCAACTCTAGAGGACTTAGTCCGCACACGAAGTGTAACCTGTACATGGCGCTCATTAGACCGGTTGCATTCTACGGCCACAAGGCGTGGATATTGCTCGAGGAGAACCAGAACGAGAATGCCGGAAGACTTTCGGCTAAACGAACCGGTGTTCGCTGCGAATCCTGTAGGCATCAGAAGAGCAGAGTCACAACGAGCGAGGTGAGCCCAAGTGGAGCGTGATCTGGCGAATGTGGGATGTCCGAGAAATTGGAGTACGGTTGCCATGGATCGAGTGAATTTTAGGAATTATATTCATCCAGTTTTGTCGCGTGACGGAAAACTATGTAAATAAATAAAAAATAAGCTGTAGCTTTTGACAACTTTTTGTTTAACAGTTGTCACTAGTATGGATTGTTGGATGAATCATTCTGTGTAAAAAGTAAGTTAATAAAATTATTTATTGACTTTGGTTTGATGCAGATTTTAGCACAGACGACACTTTAGTAGACCCCCGTCTACAGACGGGTTTGACGTTTTGCTTTCTCTATATTATAAGTAAGTTCAAAAACATAATCTCTTCCTCAGTGCAGTAAAATATATTTTCATTAATTGATCGTTTTGTTCAGTATATTGGTTGAGATATAAAAAGTTATCAAAAGTAGTACATGTGCTTCTTTTATTTGTGTGAGTTTGTGTTTAAAATCAATCGTTTTTAGTGCTCAAGACGGTGTATCAGTACGCGTACTACTTGAAGATTTTTTCCCCTCAGACAAGTCTCTAGCCAGCTGTCTGTCTTTCGCTCAAAAGCTGCTGCTTATATTAATAGCTGTTTAATTTTTTTTATGTTTAAGTTTGATTCGATCTATCGTTTTTCCTTTCGCTTTCGATTCCTTAAAAAAGCATCACACTCGCCTGTCCCTCATCACCATTTGCCCCGAAGATAAGTTAAACGAA
The DNA here is from genome assembly GCF_029784155.1 of Uranotaenia lowii. Taxonomy (NCBI): domain Eukaryota; kingdom Metazoa; phylum Arthropoda; class Insecta; order Diptera; family Culicidae; genus Uranotaenia; species Uranotaenia lowii. Next base: position 118,346 of record NW_026598534.1, on the reverse strand, counting down.
TACGAAAAAAAAACCGAAACTAAGAGTAAAATTATCACATGTTTTATTTCCTTCCCGGTTGAAGTCTCTTAAATCGAACGACGAAACTGAAAACTAAAAAAAAACATGGGGTACAAGGTTCAGACAATCCATCATCACAGTCTTCTCATCGCGTAGCGCAACTAATAGGGATGCCTGCTGTCCACTACTCTCGTCGGTAGCTAGCCTTTTTTCCGGTGTCTGTGTATTTGTGAACTTGACAGTGTTGTTGTAGGCTTGTTTGGCTGTAGGTAAATCTTTGGCAACATGACGACCATCAATCACAATAATTTGGAGTATCGCGTATAAGGAAGCTCATTAAGATTTTTAACGTTTTCCAATAGTTACTTTACTGATGGAGCTGATGGTTAAACTGACCCTAAACTTCAGGACATGTGCCCCAGGATCACCCGTGGTTTCTTCAGGGTTTGAGCTAACAGAACTTACTTTGAACTGCTCGGAATCGAAAACAGCATCTGAATTTCTATGTTGAATACTGTTCAGTTCAAATAATCGAATAGGTTATCCAAATTTATGAAAAAAAAAACGTTTTTCTGAGTTTCCCTGGGAAAAACGAGTAATCCGGTGGCACATTCAGACTTCTGTCGGATAGCGACAGCACATTTTTTTTTTCTTAATTGGTGGTATCTCCGCCTAAAAAAGCGCCTCCGGTAGCAGCAGTGTGACTTTATTGCGTAGAAGTAATTTAAAGTACAATTTAAGAAATAATACAATAATCACAGGAGTTAAATTATGTCTTCTTTCAGTAGTTGTAGGTAGGTAGAATCTGCTAGGTGTAGTACGTTTGCATTCGAGTCTGGGTGGGTTGTGTGATTGTATCTTTTTCACTGGATGAATGGGCAGCCTAGCTCGTGCCCTTTTAAACGTAATAATCAAAGATCCTAAACTGTCGCCGGTAGTAATAATTGTTACCGGATCCATTGCGATAGGTACCTAGTCCTCTGTTCTGCAAGAAAAGAACACAAATAGTTTAAGGCTCACGTTGTTAAGCCGTTGGTTTTTGCTTTTGCTTGTTTGTATTAAAATCTACGTTGCATTTTTTTGTTTTTGGTTAGGCGCTTTTTTGAGGATTTTAAGTTTACTTCGTGTTAGGAGTGTTTATGTATATAGGAATGCATGCTTCAAATATTATAAAATATACTAGCGTTTTGCTGTCGGTATCAAAAATATGGAAGGCTTGTTCGATCTTGCACTTTCGTAAGCTTCTTCCTTTTGCATTTTTTTTTTAACTTCATATCATTGACGTTAGCAGTAAGACGAATAGTAGTAACCACACGCACACAGAAAATGCTTAATTATTTGCAGGGCCCCGGAGAACGCTCCGAAGAAAGCATCCTTAGTGGCAATCAGTTCAAAGCTATACTAAACCGTAGTGCTAGTCGAAGATGTCGATGCTGCAGCCTGGCCAGCACTGGCCACTGCCAGAGCTCCCATCGATGAAGACGCAACGGTTCCACTTCCAACGGAAGCACCCGTCGAAGAGAAGTTGTTCGGAATCGCCACCACACAGGCACCGGCACGACTGTAATTCACCGGTGCGACCTGCTGCCACTCGTTGTTCTCGGCATCGTACTGCTCAACCGTTTTCAAATACTGATTACCATCGTAGCCTCCGACCGCCATCAGCCACTCCCCTAGGACACAGACTCCGATGGCATCACGGCCCACGCTTAGCGAGGCCACCTTTTGGATAGAAGTCCATGTTGGTAAAGTTAGTAAATTAAAATATTGCAAGCGCTCTTACCAAAGTCCATGTGTCCGTCGTTGGATCGTATCGTTCGACGGTTTCCGTTCGACAAACGGCCGGATTACTTGCGGGACAATCGTGACCTCCCAAAGCGTACAAAAAGCCGTTCAATACTCCTACCTAGAAAAAGAACAAATCACTCGTTTTTCACTGAAACTAAAAACGAAGAATCTTACCCCAACACCGCCCCGTCGTTTGTTCATGGGTGCCCTCAGGGTCCACTTGTTGGTGTGAGGGTCGTAACACTCAACCGTCCGGTGACACACGCTGCCATCGCGACCACCTAAAACATCCCAAAGTTTAGTTTAAAAAAAATTCATAACTAATGCATTCATACCGAGCACAAACAGCCGACCGTTGAGAACGGCTACGCCGGCCGTCGAGCGCATCGAAGACATGGGGGCCACGTAGCTCCAGGTGCGGGATGCCGGATCCCAGCGTTCGACGGTGGCCAGATAGCTCCAGCCGTCGTGGCCACCGACCGCGTAGAGAGGACCTTCCAGGAAGGCTACGCCCAAACCATGTCTGGAACAAACAAAAAAAAACATCATCACACGCATTTTCCGATTTCGAGGAGTTGACACCCTCGGAGACATTTACGCTCCACGAACTTGAAACTCGGACCATGTGGGGCACAACTTTCACAGATGAAATCTAACACTAAAAAGCATTGTCTTGCTTGGTGACAAAAGTGCTGTAAAGATATAGAACCCGAAAATGGTACAAGCAGCATGGCATTACTCGAGTATGAGAGAAAGTCTCCTTATCTCTATTCGACGACACTGATTGTAGCCACAATTTCAACCATTTCTACTACCCTGGCTTATACAAGGGTAGTCCAACATTGTTGTTGAAATTGATTGACATAAGACCCCTGCAAAACGTTTATTCAGTTCAAAATGATTTTTAACATATTTCTCAGAATGGTTTTTAAGATTGTTCTAAAAGATTTCCAGAACCTTGAACCTTTTTTTTTTACATATTTATTTGAAAAAAAAAGAAAAAACATATATTAACATTTACCATTATGAATCAAAGTTGAGAAAGGATAAAGAAAAACTATCCAATTTGGTATAATTGGGTTGTTGTTCAATTTGGATGAACATTTTTTTTTCTCTTTTTATTATTTTAGAACGTTTGGGATGAATCATCCCAAAGGATGGAATCCCCGAAAACAAATCATATATGTAGATATCACTACCTTTGTGATAATTTCTCAATGCCTTAATCCATTGAAAAGTGATTAAAGTGATTATTAGTTTATTAATTCATTGAAAAGTGATTAATTAGTGGGCCTTGTTCTACGGCTCACGTGACGTCACTAATCAAATTCTACATCTGTAAGCGTTCCAGGCGAAACACAATCAGTTAGGGTGAACTTCTATGATCATATTGAAGCTAATTCGAACTTACATTTCTTGCCGAAACACTTACAGTAGTAAAGATTATAATACAATTCTAAATTCAGACTATCTTGAAAAAAAAATTGATCACGGATGCTGATCCTGATCTTAGATCTTCGTGCAGATCCAAGATCAGGATTTTAGATTCTGATCCTCAACCTGATTTTGATATTGGTTCTTAAACATAATGAAACCACTGATTTTGATTCTGGATCCTGATTACGAACATGTTTGACACGGTTTAGTCAATTTTCTTTACTAGGTATTTTAATCTTAGGCTCTTTCTAATTGGTTTGTACTGTATGAAATAAAAATTATAAGCTAAATTTAACCAAAATATTTCTATTCTGAACTGTGAAAAAATACAGGTTGATACATAAATTATTATAAAAAATTTCTAACTAAACTTTGTGTTTCGTTTATAGTGTGAATAAAAAAAACTGCAATGTTACCACCATATAGGAACTTAACAAGGTAGCAATGTAAGAAATTATATGAATAGGTCAAACAGTCAGACCAATACACTTATCAAAAGTGTTTCCAGATCATATCCCTGAACCCATTTTCCAAAAAAAAAGAAGTTCTTGGTAGGATGCAGAGGTGACCTTGGCCCTAAAGCAGAAATTTCTTTCTTTCATCCTTCTATTTATTTTTCCTATCTTTCTATTGACTACAAGAACGTGGCCGGCGCCGTTATTGATGAATAAAGAGAGAGCATCAGTTTTTTGCATTGAGATTGTTGCTAGTCCCAAGTATCGTTCTTCTGACCTCTGCATAGAATTGATGGCCTCGGTCAATCACGGAGTAGCAATCATTGGTGATGTGAAATTTATTCTACTGAGCCTCACTATTGTAACCTTATGAACTACTAAAATAGAATACTTGAGTTGTACTGGATTATACCGCTTATTGTTCTATAATCCAAATAACATTCGATCACTCTCTCGTTTTCTGATTACTATTATCGATACCACATTCCTCCCTTACTTTTAAATGAAGATTCCTTCTTTACAGAAACCATCTTCTAGATGTTTTGAGCCTCACGTCGACATCGAAGAAAATGGTGTTCATTATAAGTATATACCAGGCTGGCATCTATTGATAGCTCCACATTTTTTTATTACTCCACATCATATTATTATTCAAAAATCAAAGTCTGAGAATCGGTTTGTTTTTGTCGAATTCCTGCTTTCAAAAACATTCCAGAATTTCTCATACAAAGATTTACTTCACAACTCTTTTGTTTTCAAAAACCCGTTAGATATCAAAATATGCAATAGCGAACTCGCCTTATCTTTTTTTTTTTGTCAAACAAATGGTGAATCCGCAATATTGTTTTTTTTTTTAAACAAATGCGAACCCGCCTTATCATCCTTTTTAACAATTGGCTAACCCGCCTCCTCTTTCTTTATAATGGCGAACCCGCCTTCTCTTTTTTTTAACAAATGGCTAACCTGCATTCTCTTTTTGAAAAAATGGCGAACCCGTCTTCTCTTTTTTTACAAATTCGAACCCGCCTTCTCTTTTTTAATGGCGCACCAGCCTTTTTTCTTTTTTACAAATGGCGAACCCACCTTCTCTTTTTTATATGTCGAATCCGGCTTTTTTGAATGGCGAACCTGACTTGTTTTTCTTTTTTTAATTGCGAACCCGCCTTGTCATGGCGAAATGGCGAACATGCCTGAACATTATTCTTTCCATAGGGAAGAGCCGGGCTAAATGCGCATATTTTCTCCCATGTTGCAATCGATAGGAGTATGAAAACTATATGCACATGAGTGGACATCTGTTTTATATACGTTAGAGCAATTTTTCTGTTAAAATCTCTTACAGTTTTTGTGAAAATAATTTTATAATAAAAGTAGTCAAAATAGCAGAATTCTGGAACTTGCGAGCTAAAAGCGCATAAACGGATGTTAAGCATACGTCAAGAATGAAATTTTTGTGAAATTTTAGACATCACTAGTTCTTCTGCATGCAACATAGGTAGTTAGGTATGCCATATGGTCATATTTCAGTATAATTTATTGTTCATCTCGTATTTTCATCGGATACAAGGTCTTTTTTAACTGTAAGATGGTGATGTGAGCGTAGATTTGATGTTTCAATGATAAAAAGTAAAAAAGTAAAAAAGTAAAAAAAAGTAAAGTAAAAGTAAAAGTAAAAAAAAAATATAAGACTAATCTATTTTTTCTTGATATAGGCATTTAACCTGCCTGATATGGGCATTCAAAACCTGTCTCTTATTCCAATATCTTATCATTTACAACTTTGCCAAAAGCTTCAACTTGTTGAATTTCCAATTTCCAAATGAATAAGAGAGAAAAGCCATTAAAATTTTTGTTTACAAATTCTGTGCGCACGATATTTAAAGTTCAATATATTTTAACAAAACTGACAAAAATCGTGTTTGAGGTTTTAAATTTTTTTGACTTTATATTACAATGAAATTTTTTCATGCCATGTGTCAAAAGCGTATTACCCTCAAACTATGCTGATTAGATATGTTGAATCTCCAGCCATATCATCAATCGGCTGTATGCGCATATTACCCAATATGCGCATTTAGGAACACTTCCCCCTAAGCCATAGGTCGGCAACCTGCGGCTCGCGAGCCGCATGCGGCTCTTTTGATGTAAAGCTGCGGCTCTTTAGTTCAATGCGCTAAAATTATATATATTTTTGAATGAAATAAATATTAAATCGTGCTGAAACGATAATTGAGTCTTATAACCTGGCTCACTGATTTTTATAGGTCCAGGAAAGAATTTTAAAATTGCATCCGATGTAGGAACAAACAGAAAGGATCAAAAGTCTAAATATCATTATTAGACGCCTAATTTTACTTTTTTTTGTTTTTAACTGTTTTTGAAGCATCAGAATAGATATCAATATTTTATTTATCATTAACCGTAAATGCAAAAAAAAAAAAACAAAAACTAAAATCGAACAAAAAGGTGTATATATTTTTGAATCAATCGAACACAAATACAGCAAAATTAAAGTTTATTATTTACAAAAAAGTTGTTTTTAGACAGCCTCTGTGTTGTCAGCATACCACGTAACTCTCATCAAATTTGACATTCTAAACACTCGTAACACTATTTTGCCCTGTTTGAAAACTAATCTGTTGAAATTTTCCAAATCTAGTTAGAACTAATCAACCATTTCGAAAAATGTGTACAGCTCTGCGCCTTAAAACATAAAAAAAATTTAAATGTATCTGAATATTAAATTTTATGTATTGTATATCTCATAAGCATTCCAGATTGCCTGGTTTACCAGGGGCTTGTCCAGATTTTCAAAGAAAAAATTGGAAGATGCCAAAAACTAAGGTTGACCAGATATCGAGGAAAATGGACCGGTTTTTTTTCAGGTTTATTCACAATTTTTACGAAATTCCAAATTTTCATCTTGGTTTAGCGAACTAAATTCGCATGCAATTTTTTGAAATTATGAGATAAGTTTTGAACGCCGCTGATGTGCTTATGTAAAAAATCATTTTCGTGTGTCTTTTTTTAGTTTTTCTCTTGCCTTTTTATGGAAAATATCTAGATTTTGGCTAGATTTACCCGGATATTACCTGGTTTTGAGTTTAAAATTTTAAAATCCAATGCCCGGATTCGCCGGCCTGGATACGTTCAGAAAAATTCTGGAAAACCTTCTCATCAAATAACGGGTTAAAAAGGAGAATAGATACATGAAATTCAAATACAAAATTCCAAAACTAAGAATTAAGTTTAACAAATTAAATTTGAACAGCTTTTCAAACTCGAATCAGCATTGAAAATTAAAGAAATTTTCACGAGGGTGCTTACGAGGTTAATCCCTCTAAAAATAAACGATACAAAAAAAACTGAAATTTTCAATTCTGAAAATCTATTTGAAAACTAAATCACATGCTAAATACTTAGTTGACTTAGTAACTTAGTTGACCTTCATACCCCAATGCAGTTTTTTTTATAAATAAACTGTCTGTATTGAAAAAAAAAATGCAAACCTTTAAGTCTTTGAACCAAACCAAAAGGACATAAGTTTTGAACGAAGTTTCAGTAACGGTAATGTTTTTCTCAATTTCAATCAAGAGTATATCACCGTACCATATTTTTATGAATTTTATTTTTGAAACTTTTAAAGTGTCCTTAAACTGATTTGTCAGTTAAAATGAAATGTTTCTTTATAATTTATCACGAATTTCCTATGAAAGCTACAAAATCACATTATCACAGAGTTATACAAGCAGCGGCAGGTTTAGCAAGCATTGATGAATAATATGTATTGAATTTCATTTTTCATTCAGTTGGACGTACAATACTGAAGAATCACATGTGACATAAAATGAGATTTTCTACTTTTCCAGCTGCATAAAATTCTGAAGACACGTTCAATTTATGTCATGAGTTTAGAAAATTCTATCAGTTGCTAGGAGCATAATTTTTGAAGATTGAAATTTTCGACTACATAAATTTTAGTTGAGTTTCTAACTCTAATGAGGTGAAAATTATTTTCTCAAACCTAATGTTCATTGATCATTCTTATATTTTGATTTTTTTTATTAAAAACAGATAGATACAATTAATCTATAATGTGGCTCTTTCAAACTCTGAAATTTCGAAAATTTGAAGTTTTTGGCTCTTCTGACTCAAAAGGTTGCCGACCACTGCCCTAAGCGAATCCACCTTACACATGTTTTTCATTGGCGGACCCATCTTTTAATGTGGCTAAACCATTTTCGAGATGGGCTCATCATTTTCGGTGATAGGATAATATTGAAACTGTAAATCTTTCCAGAACTACCCAACATGAGTTCAGTTTAACTTTTCTTATCCACAAAGTCTCCCATCGCTCAACTTTTCGCCAGGAACACCTGCCTTCTAACAAGTGTTTCTTTTCACTCTACTGTGCAATGTCCACATCGTTCTTGTTTGTATGTAAAAACCGATCATCCTAGTCTACTGGATTTTTGATGACGCGCATTCTTTTCAACAATTTCGTACCTTGGAGCTATATTGTGTTGGGAAATAGTGGTAGAAATTTTGTCACTTTTTGCACATTTTGAAAATTTTGCCATGCAAAAACATTTTCAAGATTCGTTTATCATCACATGGTTGGCCTGGTCGTAGTAGTATCTGCAATGCATGTTCTAACTAATGTATCAGGTACTATGTTGAAAAGAAAAATGAGGAACGCAAGTTTTTCATTTTCCAGGATGCATACAAGTTTTGACCATGTTGGTGTCAGAAAAAGAAGAACACGTGTTGTAGTTTCGCATGCTATTATGCAAAAATAGCCATATTTCTATCAGATACGCCTGAAATAGAAACAATGTTGTAAGAAAATACAACGCCCAAAGATCTTGAAAACATTTCTGCATGGTAAAATTTTCAAAATGTCAAAATTTCTACCACAATTTTTTCCCAACACCAGTGAAGTTGCTCTTACTGTTCTTGGAACTGTTCCTCTAATCCCTCATTCCAATACTCAACTCAGCTAGACGTACCAATATTTATCAATCAAATGTCTGATCAAACATCTTTATCTTAGAAGCGCATCCGGAATGACGATATTAGATGAATATGAGTAGTCAAATAAAGCTAAGCTAACTAAGCTAATGACAGCATTGACTATTGGTTTCTTATTGATTCTCAAAGTTAAATGGAATCGCGAAAAATAATTATCAGATGGTCGCGATTCGACCAGACCGAACTGAACGCCATAAACTTGATTTCGAGAAAATCGAGTTTAAAGTTCACAGCCCTACCAATTGATACCATTTTATTAGATATCTCATTTAATCATTTTAACATCACATTAAGACTCTTATAAAGCCTTTGAGGCTATACTGGTCGATTTCTGATTACACATTTAGCCGAAAACTGAATTTTAATAGCAATATGTTTTCACCCAGTTCACTCTGGTCGAACCAAAATGTTTGAAAAATTGCCATGCACTATCATTTGACTGGGCAATTTGTTCTAAAAGTAGGAGCCTACTAATAGGCGCTTTACAAGCAGCACCCAACGAGTATGGCCGATGCTTGGAAAATGATTTTTTTCGTTGAGCCAGAGTGAACCGAGCCATACAAATTTCTTACTTTTGAAATCCGAAATATCTCTGATTGTTACTTACCGGTTCCGTTCTGAACGACAGTAAGCAATAAAATAAAGTATTTTTTATCGTTAAATGCTAAAAACTCTAACATCCCCTTGAGTGAATTTGAAAACAAAACCCAAGGGATTCGGTTCAGTCTGGCGGAGCCAAATTTTAACAATTGCTTACAATCCGAAATATAAAGTTTTTAGCCACGGGAACGTTTTTTTATCATTTAATTTATCAGATATTAGTTCGTGACGAGCCGAAGAACTGTTTTGAATCGAAAATAAACCAACACACATAAGATTGTTTCGCACAAAATCAGTTTTTATTAACAACACAGACTTTTCTTTTTACCTCTAAGGTGGCTCTCAGTTCACTTTGGCGTAACGCATTTTTGCCATTTCCACTGTCTGCAACATTGAAATTTTCTAATAAAATCAGAAAAAATAGGAAAAATGTTCTGATTTTCATTGGACAGGTAGTTTATCATGTTTCGCATCCGCTGCAATAGATAACTCAATTTTTTTCAACTTGGCGTTCAGTTCGGTCTGGTCGAATCCCGGCCAGATAATCAATAAAAAACAATCAGATAATCAAATCACGGATAATCGAGACACCGGAAAATCGAATCTGGCCACACGATTAAAAACATATTTTAAGTTGTGCCATACCACCACAAAATTTGAAATTGAAAAAAAAAACTCAAAGGAGCCACTTACCGCGGAGTACCCATCGTCGTCACAATCGAGCCCCAGGTCATCGTTGTCAGGTCGAAACATTCCACCGTGTTGAGCGTCTTTAGGCCATCTCGTCCACCCACGATAATTAGTTTATCATCCATTACGGCCACACCGAACTGCAGCCGGCGGGTCGGCATATTCTTCAGCAGGGTCCACTTGTCCAGCCGTGGCTCGTAGCTTTCTATGCTGCAAGTGGACAAACGACAAAGAGAGGAAAAAAGGTGTCGATTAATGTTGAATGGGAAACCGATTGGACTGAAATTAATTACCAAATAGCACCCTTGTGACCGTCCATACCACCAACTGCCAGCAGTTTTCCGATGGTTGATTTACGAGGCCGCGTTCGTTGGGTCGATATCTGGGATCTCCTTCCGGGAATCAAGTGCCACTTGAAGGCTTCCATCACCAGCTGCTGGCAGTCGTTGGTTCCGCACAGAGCCTCGACATGGTCAACAATGAACTGAAAGGGTAAATAAAAATTGGACTAGATCCCAAAACGATTAAATCTCAATTATGAAAACTTACCGAAGGCTGTAACAATGGCAGTCGTATCAGCGCCAGGAGATCAGGAACGTAGGACTTCCGCTTTTCCCAATCGAACTGTATCCAAGCCATCAGTGCATGGAAAACTTCCTGCTCGTTCGGAACATTGAGGTCGTCACTTTTGAGCAGATTGGACAGCTGGGCACAGTCGAGTTGGTAGAATTCTTGATTCTTCCAGACCTGCATGAAGTGCTGACAAGTGTAGGCTGAGGCAATTTTGAGCAGCGAGCCGCATCCCTGCTGTTCGGCGAACAGCGAAAATCCTAGACAGTTGGACGGATGAAGTTGCCGGGCCAGGAAGGTACAGCACGCGTTCACGATTGTGCTCAGCTGCAGCAAACAGGCCGTGGCCAGTAGCGTTTCCACTGTGTCTTCGCGCAGTTCTATCGAGCCGGTGTAACAGTACTGGATCAGCAGCTGCAAGGCCTCACCCGATACCTCCTGCAGGGTGATCTCCTCCTGTTGACTTTCCCGCAGATGGCCGGTGAACATGGCACTGAAGTAGGCGGACGAAGCCGACAGAACCAGTCGGTGGGCGGGAATTCTGGATTAAAAGAATTTTAAATTTAATCAGATCAGTGAGAATAGTTCACCAAAACAAGCACTGCGTGTACTGGGTTCGATTCCCGGTATCGGCAAGAAAACTCTTGGGTTTTAATCCTATAAGTGGCCGACAGGTATGATATTTCAAAGGGGATGTATCTGGATATAATCTTAAGAGACTATTGTAAGCGGAGTTGATTGCCAACCATTGTAGGTCTTTGAAGGTTGGATGCTTTCTCTCGACAAACCATCGGTCGTGGAAGCCTGAAAAGCAACTCGAAGGCCAAGCCACACAGACATAGGCTGGACCTAGCTACCCATGGATGGGAGAACTATACAGTGCTATACATACTTTATAAAAAAAATGTCACCGTAAAATGACAAAACCGTGAATTCGGCGAAACTTAAAACTAAAGTGTAAAAACGTATTTTAATTGTCTTTAATGATTAATTGTAACATCTTCAGTAGTGACAAAGCTTTGTATCAATCAATTTTGATCATAAGATGTAATATAAAAGTAACCTAAAGGAAAAGATCGATTTTGGTTCACAATATTCTTCTCTATAGCAATGTTGAGATTTTTTAAATAAAACCATGTAAAATATCAATTTGATTGTGTTCATCAAATTAAAGTTGATTATATAAATTTTTATGGATAAAAAAATAAATAATAACCGTGATCAAATCAAGCGTGAATTTGACGAGTATTGAATAAATCGAACAGTGATAAAATCGTAAAACTACTGTATTTGTTGAATTTTAATTCAAATGAAAAATAAACACATTAACGATTGCGATAATATCTAAGCCGGAAAAAAAGAAAATTCAACGTTTTTAGTTTCCTAGGGTTACGTAAGGTGTTCTGTTTATTTTGTAGAATATAGTTTAATTATTGAATTTATAACATTTGAGTTAAATGCATTTAGGGTATCACAATCGCGGCAAGCGAAAAGCAGGAATACTCGTATTTGGTTTGAAATGTGTTAAAAAGCTCAAAAGTATTTTTTAGGTTTGAAATCAATGAAAAAGTTTATTTTGACTTATCAAACGTCTTTAAGATTAAGTATATTTTTTTATCGTTCTCGTAATTTTTCATAATTTTCCATTAGAAATTTTCTAACATTTACATGACATGGTAGTTAATCCAGGTTAGAAAAGTTGTAACATTCAAAAAAATCTAGAATTTTTTATTTGCTTTTGAAAGTGAAATAACATTTGAAAATATTTGAAAAAGAACATAAATTTTACTGACCTTTCATTTAAATAAACGAAGCCCTACGTGACTTTTTGTGGAAAAAATCTATCAATATTTTCAAACTTCAAACTTTAAATTATAAAAATGCGGGAGTTTGTGCGATTTTTTTCTTTTGCACAAGATTATTTAAGTTATCAATTTTCAAATGATACCAAACATTTTGCCGGGACTTGCTGAGAACATTAACAAAAACACTAATTTGTAAAAAAATAACGCTTAAAACAAAAAATAAATGGAAGAATTTTCAAAGCAGTAAACAATGTCCCTATTATCATTGATTTTTATCTATTATACTCAAAAATAATTTAACAACCCTCCATTAAAGTTTTCCATTTCAAATTTTCAGTTTTTTTTTTCCAGAGATTTGACTTAGTCACGCTGATTCAAAGTTTTTTAGATGTCAATAATATGACCGGCACATGGTGCTAAATTTATTCAGAAATCAAATGAAAATAGACATAAAAATAACCAATCAAATTAAAATTTTGAGTTTTGGCCAGGTTTTTGGATTGAATACTCTTGTGTGCGACGGTAAAGCAATCATGTAAAAGATGTAATATCTACGGTGTTTAGTGGAAGAACAATATTCGCATAAAATTTTTCTGGAAAATTTTATATTGTATCAGAAATGGTTTCATTTTTAAAGTTTTTGACAGTTTTTTATTTTCATTTTTTTTTCATTTCAATTTTCTTATTTTGGTTTTGAAATTTATATTTTTCCTTCGTTTGATTTTTTAATAATTTTTTATGATTTTATCATTTTCCTCATTTTTGTTTATATGACCACTTATATCATTTGTGTACCATTTGTCTTTTTATGATTTTTGTTCATTGTGATATTTTTGTTATTTCACGATTAAAATTTATCTTATTATTTAATTTTTGTCTTTTAAAATTTTTATATATTGTCATTATTACAGCTCTTGTAATTTTTTTCTTGTCATTTTAGTAATGTTTGTCATTAATGTTTTTAAATTATTTTTGTCACGTTTGTCATTTTTTTTTTTGCCTAATTGTTATCATTATTTGGAAATTTAGTATTTTTCGTCTCATTTTTCATTTTTAAATTTTATGTTTTTGTTGTTTTAAGTAATTTTTTAAATGTGTGATATTTTTATCATTTTTGCCATTTCTGGATTTTTTTTTTTCATTTTTGTCATTTTTCATTATTGCTCTTTTGTAATGTTTGTTATTTTTTGTCATTTTTTATCATTTTCATTTTCATTTTTGTTAGATTTAGTATTTTTTAAAATTTTTGTAATTTCTGACATTTTTATCAATTTGGCTGTTTTTACATTTGTGGCGTTTAGTTTTTGAAACTTTTGTATTTTTTTTTTTTCATTTTTTGCCAATTTTGATTTTTGTTATTTTTAGGATTAATTTTATTTTTATCAATTTTGTCATTTTGGTCACTTTTGTCAGTTTTTTTTCTTATTTTTTTCACTTTTGACTTTGTTTTTCTGTATTTTTTTTTTATTTTGACAATTTGTCATTTTAGTCATTTTTGTCAATTTAAAACTTTTACAGTCCTCCCATCACAATCATGGGTCACACACAATTATTAGTCACCGATCATTTGAACTGCTGATATCTACTGAACTGAAAGAAATTATTTCGTACTTTTATTTTTAGTTTATTGAAAATATCATACAAATGCATATACAACATTATGTGTGTCCTTGATAACAATAAAATGGCCTTTTGAACAGTTTTTATCATACGTTAACTATTATCTGTCCAACTATCGCATAAAATTCCAATGTGATAAGGTTGACATCTTATACCGTTAAGCACCTTATGCGAGTATTTTAAAGATTCCAACAAAATAAATTTGCCTCATATGAGCTCAAAGGACAAGTTTAAATTTTCCAAATGAAACTTAGTGAATAAAACGCAAAAATTCAATACTATTTCGCGAAATAGAAGTGACCCATAATTGTTACAGCATCCACCAAATTCCACACAATCATGGGTCACTTTTTTGCAAGTAAAACAAAACATTTCTTGGTTGCTAGCTCAACCCAAATGCCCCTTGAATGTATACTAGCAAAGAATGCCCCCGAATGTTTGTTAGCAACTTGTTGATTTCTATGCTGATATTCAGGTGTTGCCATGGGCTGCTATGTGACCAATAATTGTGGAAAATTTGACTAATAATTGTTGCGGGCTACAATTTTGACTCATAATTGTGGTTTTGATAAACGTTGATTGTTTCGGTAAATTATTTTATTTCTGAACAAAATTGAAAATAAAAACATATTTGAATTCAAAGAGGAAGTATAGAATGACTGAAATCCATGAAAAGCTTGATATTTTGTCAACTAACACCCGAATAAACGAACAATTTGTGGTGAAAGAATACGTTAAGTGACTAATGATTGTGGGGGGACTGTATTATTTTTATTAAATTTGACAGTTTTGTGTGTATATAGATGTTATTTTTTTCATGCATGTTCATCGAAATGTAAACAAATCGAGTTAACGGCCATTCTGCACGCAGAAAAAGAAAGGGGGTTGGTTTCAACAAAACGTTTTGTTATTTTATTTTACATTTTCAATGCAGATTTTTTGATAGCTTTCACAAAAAAATCGATCGGAAATAATAATAAAATTTTATAATTTTTACACACTCCTTTTTTATCACTTACAAATGAAATTTGGTTTAATTTGAAACCAAAAATCGACTAATTTAAATAAACGTGTAGTAGGTCTGTAAATAAAAAAACAAAAGAAAAAAAAGAAAAATTAGCGGGAAAAAAACAAATTTCTATTCTGAGCAGCGAGCAGCAGCAGCCGAAACATTTTGAGCAGCTGCCGAGCAACAATTCTCATTCGTCGGTGCGGCCGGACCTCTTCATCGGATTTGTCCCAACATGCAGCAAAAAGGTTTGTATAATAAACTAAAGTTTGGGTGAGGTACTAATTTTGATTTTTTTAATTTTTAAGGAACAGATCGAAGTCGGACTAACGTGCGATGCTCCCTACTTTCGTCCAGCAGTGGGTTAATTATTCCCGAAGCCAGCGATTAGTGGTGATGAGTTTTTCAAAATGTGCTAAGGGGGAACACGAAGACAATTCCCAAAGAATAAAGGCATTAAAATGTGAATAAATGAAGTATAAAACCAAAAATGAAGCATAAATTCAATAAATCCGAAAATCAATAACAATTTAGCTTTCCTTTGAATGGCAACAAAAATTAATTCAAATCATAAAATATTGTTAATTTTTAACCCCTCCTATTTTTTAATTTTAAGCTAAAAAAATTTTGTGTGTTTTACCCAAAATTATTATTATTTTGACAAGTATGGTGGATCATTTTCAAAAAGGGGGTATTTCGTTTTCAATCAAACGATAAGTTCAAATCAAATCGACACTTTTATTCAATGTGGCCAAAAATATATTTGTGCTTTTTCCCAACCAAAAATTTTATTATTTTCGTTCGAAATCTTATTGTTTCTAAAATAAATTTTTCTGCGTGTGGATGTACGCGGTTGCACTTTACTTAATGAACGCGGTTTCATCTTAAAATCACTTAAAACTTAAAAAAAAAATGAAAAAAACTGAATTTGGCGAAACTTGCTGTTGATGCATTTTCGTTGGAACGTGAAGTTACACGTATTCAAAATAAAGTTAATTTTTCATTTCGTGTAGGGCCAATAAATAGGCGTAACACAGTAGACTGTGTGAGACGAAACGGCCTAATTAGTTTTTTTCACGTGAGACCAAAGCAGGGCGTAACTTCAAAACGGCCGATCAATTGTGCGAAACTTGCAGGCGTAACAGGCAAAACGCTAAAATTTCTTAAATTTATTGAAAAAAGTTGAAATTCTGTATCACAAACAAACAATAAGTGAATACAATGCACATTTCTTGATTTTCTTAAACAAAAAGTGGTCGATTTTTCAAATAGGATTTGATAAGATGTTCCGAAATTCCGAAATGTTACGCTAGAATTAGTTTCAGAAAACCTTTTGGTCATTTGAATTACTTTTGTCTTTTTCTTTATTCTTGTCAATTTGGTCATTGTTGCCATCATTGTTATTTCTATAGTTTTTATAATTTCAAAAATTAATATTTATGTGATTTTTGTCCTTTTGTGATTTTTTTTCATTTTTGTCTCTTTGTCCTGTGTCTTTTGTTATTTTTGCCTTTTTTGTTATTTTGTGATTTTGCCCATTTTATCATTTATGTAATTTTTTTTATTTTATATAATTTTTGCGTGTCATTTTTGTAATTTTTTTTTTGTTAGTTACGTTTATTTATCCTTTGTTTTACCTTTTGTCATTTTTGTTATGTTTTGTCTTTGTTGTGCCGTCTATACCACTTTAGTCAATGTATGTTCGATTTTTATTTTTTTTTTCTTATATTTCTTAGTTTTTTTTTCGTTTTTTTGTCATATTTGTCTTCTTTACATTTTTGTCATTTTTGTCATTTTTGTCATTTTTTTTATGATTTCAAAGTAGTCGAAGATTCCTTTGAATTCAGCTACAGTATTTGAAAGACCCAAATACCAGTATTTCACTAGCTACTTGCTAGCATCCTCAGTGGGTTATCGACTGAAGAAAGTGTATCATTTCCCTCCCTTAAATTGTCCAAGCTAGGTAGTTTTATTTTTCATTTTTTTGCATTTTTAGTCAGTTAGGTCGATTTTTTTTAGTCATTTTTCACTTTTTTGTCATATTTATCTACTTCACATTTAAGTCACTTTTTGTGACATTTTGTATTTTTGTGTTTTTTACTTTTGAGATTTCTAATTTTTTAATTTTATTCGCTTATTTTGTGTTATGTATTTTTTTGCTTATTTTATTTCATTTATTATTTCGAGTTTTTTTTCCTGTTTTTTATTTTTGTCATTTGGTGAGGTTTAAGTAGTTTGAGGCGTTAAGATAACCTTCGGGGTGTGAAGCAATTCTCATGTTATGAAGACGGCTAAATTGAACGCCTTCCTGTAGCCAAATTTTTTTACCCTGAGCGTTAATTCAAGCGGTATTCAGTGTTTTGGTTTTTCTGCAGAATTTTATGTCTTTCAAAAAAATTCGTTGGATACAGCATCATCCACATAATTCAGATTGTCTGCATTCAAATCCAAACTTTGCTCGGTCGCATACACCTGAAATGCGAACCAGGAGTGGATTAGGATAATTGATATTACGTTGACATGCGATAATCACGCGATAAATGGTAGTATGGCATCAGTGAGCCATTCACTTGCTCAATTGCAAGCAAGTAAGCATTCGAACGAAAGTGTTGTTCTGTCTGATTGATCAATCACACACGGATGGTGATGGTGCGTTTTTTTTTCTTTTAAATTCCATATGCGTTGAAGCTGCCACAAAAGTCATTTGTCAGCAGCAGCATTCTAAATTATGGCACCCGGCAGGGTTGGACTCGCGTTTGCAGTCCGATTAATATGTGTGAACCGTGATGGATTGTACGGTTCGGTTCTCAAACGTCTATCCATATCTTCCTGCTTTACCATGTACGGCATTGCTTTTATGGGAGGTGTTTTTCTAAAACGGCTGCGATGCCAATTGAAGCACTGATCGTTAGATGCTATAATACCGGTAAATCTCTTGGTGCTTTACGAATGGACCGGTGAGTGGTAGTTTCTTGTTGAAATGTTTTAGATCTTTTGCAAATTTTTTTTTGAATATGTTCTTACAAAAAGGGAAGGAAGCATTAAAATGTTCTTCTTTGCCCATTACATTGGGTTGTAGTTTCAGTTGATTTCATACCTACTAGCATCGAAGCAACCTGATTTTTTTGTTTTTGTGAGGCGCATACAGAACACAGAACACAGCTGCCAAACCGACATTTCACAGACATTAGACGCATCACTCAACGACTCAGCTGGTCGCGCGTTTGTTGAACACGAGTGACGATTTGCAGAGATATTCCTGGATCAGTCAAAAGACCCATCAGTCATTGCACCGCACCATCCATTAACAAAGTAAGTAAGTACCCGTTCTACGAGGTTCGAGGAAGATCTGCCTGCAGATATACTGTATGTACAACAACTGGTCCGGCAAGACCGCTATTACAAATATGGGCATGATTGCGGGAAGCTGGTTGGCTGGCTGGCTGGAATGGAATGATGCAAAAGAATCGAAGCAAAAAGACACCCGCCCGGCTGCCAAATGATCCCATAGCAAGTAGTATCAACAAAGAGTGAGTTCAGGTACCTAATAACAAACTATCCCCAACCCCAAACACAAAGCCGTCAACCCGTTTCGGCGAAGACGCAGACGCCGCGAATCGAGCCGAAGAAGACAAGTATTTATGGTGAGTAAGACAACAAACCCTCTCGGGTCTCACTCAACCCATCATCATCATCAGCAACAGCAGCATTAAGATCATTGCCATCGTCATCCCGCTACGCCTAGAGGGCAAAGAACGCAAGATGACGACGGCGACGACGATCAGATCAGATGGTTGCGTATTGCGCGTGCAAAACGTAACATTGACATTGGATCGGAACACTTACCGCTTGCCGTCTAATCCTGCGATGAGTATCACGTCACACAGCTTCTCGTTCTGGAGGTATTCTAAAAATATGGGAAAGCGGTAGAAAAGAGAAGAAAAGATAGGTACTGTTAGTCACTTGCGAGAACTTTCAGATGATAATTAATCGTCGAAGCGTTGTTAATTGAAATCTTTTGTTAGAATTATGTAGTTTAAGGCAGAAACAGAAGAAGCTTTGGCCAACGTTTAGAATATTCTTGAAATATTCGTACTCAAAGAATATTTCATTCACCCGAAATAGCTGTCAAATAATAAAATAATTAATTTGGAATCAATAGATCATTTTAGACACAAATTATATTAATGCAGACCCCGTTCGATTTTGGCAACATCCAAAAATGACGTTTTTCGTGTCACTTTTTTTATTTTTATTTCAAATTAATCAAAATTAATGTAAAACATAACATTAGCATGAAATTTTTCAATTTGGCCTAATTACATTAGTTTTTACTAAAGAGACTACATACAAAGAGGCGCAGTCTGATCCCTTTTGAAATAATAAGCTTGCAACCCTGCTGTAGGGTTGCCTTTAAGACTGCTTGGTTTTGCTCGATTGGAATGACACTGACAGAAAATCGAAAATTCCAATCGTGACATTTCGTCTCTTTGTTTACTATAGGCTTGTTAGTTTTTACTGCTTAAAAAAAATTAGGCTAATGTCATGTTTTACATTAATTTTGATAAATTCGAAATAAAAATAAAAAAGTGATATAAAACCGTTTGATTTTGGCATCAAAAAACTTACGGGAGTGTTGCCAAAAATTGAATCAATAATATCAATAAGATCAAATTACTGATTTGCATTCTTATCAATATCAGATACAAATTTTTAAATATTATTTCTTTTTTTTGTTTTGATAATCCGTCTAAAAATATTGTTTCATATTCGAATTCGCACCTTTTATTTTGCGCAAAATTTATACAAAAAAAAAGATTCAGCATTATAATTATGATAGACGAATTTAAGGATTCTGATTCAAATTTCGCATTCTCATTTTGATTGAACATTCAAATTAAGAAACCTGTTTCAGTTTAAAATCCGAGAAACAGAATTTAAATTAACACATTGCAAATTTCAAATCGATTATGTAAAAACAAAAATTTGTAGTACAATGTATGTACAAAAATTTTTCAAAATTGGAAAAATTATTCTTCATAAAATGAAAATTGAAAATAAAAATTTTAACCTTAACATGATACGTTACAAAAAAAGCAGAAAGAGTGAAAATGCGAGAGGTAAATAATGAACTAAAAACTGAAAATTGAGAATCAACAGAAAAAATCAGAAATAAAAAAAATTTCAATAACTCAAAAAACAAAAATCAAAAATCAAAAATCAAAAATCAAAAATCAAAAATCAAAAATCAAAAATCAAAAATCAAAAATTAAAAAATCAAAAATCAAAAATCAAAAATTAAAAATTAAAAATCGAAAATCAAAAACTGAAAATTAAAATCAAAAATCAAAAATCAAAAATCAAAAATCAAAAATCAAAAATCAAAAATCAAAAATCAAAAATCAAAAATCAAAAATCAAAAATCAAAATCAAAAATCAAAAATCAAAAATCAAAAATCAAAAATCAAAAATCAAAAATCAAAAATCAAAAATCAAAAATCAAAAATCAAAAATCAAAAATCAAAAATCAAAAATCAAAAATCAAAAATCAAAAATCAAAAATCAAAAATCAAAAATCAAAAATCAAAAATCAAAAATCAAAAATCTAAAATCAAAAATCTATAATCAAAAATCAAAAATCAAAAATCAAAAATCAAAAATCAAAAATTAAAAAATCAAAAATCAAAAATCAAAAATCAAAAATCAAAAATCAAAAATCAAAAATCAAAAATCAAAAATCAAAAATCAAAAATCAAAAATCAAAAATCAAAAATCAAAAATCAAAAATCAAAAATCAAAAATCAAAAATCAAAAATCAAAAATCAAAAATCAAAAATCAAAAATCAAAAATCAAAAATCAAAAATCAAAAATCAAAAATCAAAAATCAAAAATCAAAAATCAAAAATCAAAAATCAAAAATCAAAAATCAAAAATCAAAAATCAAAAATCAAAAATCAAAAATCAAAAATCAAAAATCAAAAATCAAAAATCAAAAATCAAAAATCAAAAATCAAAAATCAAAAATCAAAAATCAAAAATCAAAAATCAAAAATCAAAAATCAAAAATCAAAAATCAAAAATCAAAAATCAAAAATCAAAAATCAAAAATCAAAAATCAAAAATCAAAAATCAAAAATCAAAAATCAAAAATCGAAAATCAAAAATCAAAAATCAAAAATCAAAAATCAAAAATCAAAAATCAAAAATCAAAAATCAAAAATCAAAAATCAAAAATCAAAAATCAAAAATCAAAAATCAAAAATCAAAAATCAAAAATCAAAAATCAAAAATCAAAAATCAAAAATCAAAAATCAAAAATCAAAAATCAAAAATCAAAAATCAAAAATCAAAAATCAAAAATCAAAAATCAAAAATCAAAAATCAAAAATCAAAAATCAAAAATCAAAAATCAAAAATCAAAAATCAAAAATCAAAAATCAAAAATCAAAAATCAAAAATCAAAAATCAAAAATCAAAAATCTAAATTCTAAATTCTAAATTCAAAATTCAAAAATCAAAAATCGAAAATCGGAAATCGAAAATCGAAAATCGAAAATCGAAAATCGAAAATCGAAAATCGAAAATCGAAAACCGAAAATCGAAATCGAGAATCGAAAATCGAAAATCGAAAATCGAAAATCGAAAATCGAAAATCGAAAATCGAAAATCAAAAATCAAAAATCAAAAATTAAAAATCAAAAATTGAAAATCAAAAATCAAAAATTAAAAATCAAAAATCAAAAATCAAAAATCAAAAATCAAAAATCAAAAATCAAAAATCAAAAATCAAAAATCAAAAATCAAAAATCAAAAATCAAAAATCAAAAATCAAAAATCAAAAATCAAAAATCAAAAATCAAAAATCAAAAATCAAAAATCAAAAATCAAAAATCAAAAATCAAAAATCAAAAATCAAAAATCAAAAATCAAAAATCAAAAATCAAAAATCAAAAATCAAAAATCAAAAATCAAAAATCAAAAATCAAAAATCAAAAATCAAAAATCAAAAATCAAAAATCAAAAATCAAAAATCAAAAATCAAAAATCAAAAATCAAAAATCAAAAATCAAAAATCAAAAATCAAAAATCAAAAATCAAAAATCAAAAATCAAAAATCAAAAATCAAAAATCAAAAATCAAAAATCAAAAATCAAAAATCAAAAATCAAAAATCAAAAATCAAAAATCAAAAATCAAAAATCAAAAATCAAAAATCAAAAATCAAAAATCAAAAATCAAAAATCAAAAATCAAAAATCAAAAATCAAAAATCAAAAATCAAAAATCAAAAATCAAAAATCAAAAATCAAAAATCAAAAATCAAAAATCAAAAATCAAAAATCAAAAATCAAAAATCAAAAATCAAAAATCAAAAATCAAAAATCAAAAATCAAAAATCAAAAATCAGAAATCAGAAATCAGAAATCAGAAATCAGAAATCGAAAATCGAGAATCGAAAATCGAAAATCAAAAATCAAAAATTGGAAACTAAAAATCGAGAATGAATGATTTCCGAAAATCAAGAATGTAATCGGAAATCGAAAATCGAATATCGAATATCGAATATCGAAAATCAAAAGTCGAAAATCAAAAATCGAAAATCAGAAATCGAAAGTCGAAAATCGAAAATCGAATATCAAAATCAAAAATCGAAAATCAAAAGTCGAAAATCAAAAATCGAAAATCGGAAATCGAAAGTCGAAAATCGAAAATCGAAAATCGAGAATCGGAAAACGGAAATCGGAAATCAAAAATCGAAAATCAGAAATCAAAGTTTAAAAATTAAAAAAAAAAAAATTAATTAGAAAATCACAAATCGAAAATCAAATTAAGAATTTAATTTAAAAAAATTAAAATTGAAAAATCAATAATCAAAAATATATTTCAAAATAAAAAATCTAAAATCAATACATACCAACTATAAAATATCAAAAATCAAAAATTGAAACTCAAAATCAAAAATCAACAATGAGGATTCTAAAATGAAAAAAATTAAAATTAAAAATTAAATTCAAAAATCAAAAATCGAAAATCAAAAATCAAAACTCAAAAGTAAAAAATCAAAAATCAAAACTTGAAAATAAAAAATAAAAAATAAGAAATTTCAAACTCAAAAATTCCAAAATTAAAATTAAAAATCAAAAATCAAAATTCAAAACTCAAAAATAAAAAGTAAAACATAAAAAATTAAAAAAAAATCAAAGATCAAAAATCAAAAATTTAAAATTTATAATCAGAAATAAAAACCAAAACTTTGAAATAAAAATATCAAAATGAAAAAGTTAAAATTTAAAATACAGAATTTCAAATCAAAAGTAGAAAATTCAAAAAAAAATTTACAAAATGAAATGCAATAAAAAACAAGTAAGTACATATTGCTGATTCAAGATTTAACATATTGAAAACAGGAATTGATCCTTGAAACTTGAAATTAAAACAAAAAAATGTAAGACTTGTTTTCCGCAAATAGAAAGATTAGGATATCTACTGTTTTTATAAGGGTAAATTATAGTAAATTACGTTTTCCTAATTATAAACTACTGATAAAAAAAACTTTATCAACAAACGAGAGAAAATAAATCGCGCCTCGCAAGATCATTGCCATCGCGAAAATCTGCGGAAAAGTTTGCATGGAAGAAGAGTGAAAGTCACATCTGGATAATGACCTCGCGAAACACCCCCTTTTCTGAAATTTTTCCACCGTGTGGAATTGGATATTCGCTTACCCTGCATCCGTTTGAGCACCATCTCGGAGTGTTCCCGACACCGGAAGAACTCATCCTGGCTAGCGGTACTGTTGAGGCTGGCCAAGCTGAAGTGACTTTCGTCCGTGACCAGACTGATCCGGGCGCTGGCACTCGACGTCGGACTTCCCTTGGACGAAGGGTCATTCATCTTATGTTTCGTTTGGTTTTTTTGTACTCCTCGTTCTTTTCAATGGATCAAATTGGAACAGATTCAATGATACTTTTTTGTGCACTTAATTCCCACAAGAACTCTAACCATAGAACACATACAGCGATTTAAAATTACGGAATCACTGGTTCACTTATTATGGAATTCGATTGATCAACTTTTGCACTGTGTCTCGTTTTAGGAGGAGGGCTCGATGGGCACGTCGATTCCCTTCTAATTCCGCAACACTACTGACAGAGTGCTAGTTAGCGAATGGTAATAATTGCCAAGGCTGATCTCGGGATGTGATGATGACTTTCCTCCTTTCTTGTCTGTTTAGGTTCGGAGCATCGGGATCGAAAAGCTGGATTCTCCCAGGAGCTGTCTTGCTTCTGCTTTCTTCATGTCACTTGCCCATCAGCAGCACAAAGGAAATCGTCCGCCAGCATCAACTCAACAACACATCGCACTTTGGCTTCTTCTCATCGCAACTGGAATGGTATCGGATTTGCAGGGTACTAACGAATGGCCCTCTCGAATCAATTTTTTTTTTGGTTTTTAGCTACAGGAAACCATCGACGGACAATGTTGCGAGCATTTGCACAACCCAACACGCAAACTACCTACCGTTCCGAAAAAAATAGTGAATGAAGCCACCGAATCCACTAGTCGCGTCGCGGTCGCGATAGAAAAATAACCGGAGAGAAGAGTTTGCCACTAGCTCCTCGCACACTACTACTATGTAAAAACAACGCTTCGGAACAAAGTGAACACGGGGAACGTTGCCAAATGCTGGCACAGATTGGCCACGGAGGAAAGGGTGGCCTGGCCTGGCTGTTGGCGTTTTTGAGTGTTTACGTTTTTTTTCTTTTTTATTTTGCCCCTTGCCCCGTTGATGGATGCTCAACAACATAAACAAACCATCGCTCGCTCATCTCTCTCAGTTCTCTTTCTCACAATATCCCTTTCCCTCTCAAAAATACACTGATCCAAATTCGTTTGATAAAAATTATCAACATGCTGGTAAGATTATAATTGGGGTGGCAACGAAAATGATCAAGTAAAATTCAAAAACTGATTGTATTTGGTGATTGTTCAGACCTCCATTGAACGCCGGATTTCGTTGATTGCGTGATAACCAGCAACAATTCAGGTTATAATCAAAACAATTTTAGTCAATTTTATGGAGTGCGGCTTACTGCTCATCATATTCTCGTTGATTGTGGTGGGTTCGATCAAGCCAGATGAAATTATATGGTATAACCGGAGATATCTACATATGTGGAAATCTTTACAGCGATTTATCGATTTTAAGCCATATGAAAGCTATTAAAATGTTCGATAAAATTTATACTAGGATATAATTATGTTGGAATAAAATAATAATAATCAAAACAATTTTTAATAAAGTAGCATAAAACTTAAAACAAAAAAAATGCATAAAACTTAAATAATATGATGACAAAAATAACCAGAAAAATTAAACATGAAAAAAAATCATAAATTATATATAAAAAGAAATTAAGACGACAAAATAATATACCAAAAGACCACAAAAAAAACAAATTTAATAAAATTGATAAACATGAAAATTTGATTCAAATTACACTTTATTAAAAAAAACATAAGAAAATTAAAAACGACGATAGAAGTGAATAAAATAATAAAACTGGAAAAATTACATGAAAAAAATGGAAAAAAGTAAGAAATAACAAAAATGGCAAAAATAAAATAAAAATTACTCAAATATTACTAAAATTATGATAATACCCAAAAAATTACAAATGAAACAAAAATGACCAAATTTACAAAATGATAAAAAATACACAAACTACACAACAATGACAAAAAATAATGTCAAGAACGACGTAAATGACCAAATTGTCCAAAAAAACAATTATTCTGGTTTATAAATCCTTATTCTGGTTCTAAAACTGGGATTTGATTTTAATTTTTGTTTTCTAATCCTTTTCAATCAGAATTCTGAATCTCAATTTCAAATATTATGCTTAGTTAGTTTCTGAATTCTGAGCAACATATTTTAGAATTTTATTGTTTCAAGTCTTCCCCATACTTGAGCTTGAGAGTAAGAAAGTGTTAAACCAAAACGCATTCATCATTTTTTCCACTAAATTTCATGTATTTGTATCAACTTATATGGTACGATAAGTGCTCAAGATTGTATTTTTAGAATAGTTCCAAGAATCCATGAAACGAGAAAAAAAATCTACACTTTCTACCACAATACATTTTATGAAAAGCTTCACTCTGGTTCTTCCTTATCTTTACGATGTGATTTCTTCTTATCCGAGCGGCTGACACTGTGTCGGTCCCGTTCCCGTTCGCGATCACGGTCGCGGCTGCGAGACCTACGGCGGGATTTTGACTTTTCACGGCTTCGCGAGCGTTCACGATATCGGCTGCTGAAAAACGATAGAAACGTATTAGAGAAATGGTAAACAATTTAGGAAAACACCCGTTCTTACCTGTCCTTGTGCCTGTCGGATTTGGAACGTTTGTCCTTTTCGACGTCAGGGTCCCGTTCCGATTTTTCCCGACGGGAACGTTCGGGATCACCGATTTCCGATTTGACCAAGGAATGTTCCCTTTCACCGTGACGATCACGGTGTTCCCTGCGATGGTCCCGATGCTCGCGTTCGCGCGATCTTCCACGACGATCTCGTTCCCGGTCTCTATCACCTCGATCCCGGTCGCGATCGTGGCCACGATTCATCGATGGCGGTCCCATAGGAGGATGACCCATACCCAAGCCCGGTTGCATTGGTGGCGGCATCATTTCCATGTGCATGCCCATTCCAGGAGGCATCATGCCCGGATGGGGACCCGGAGTCAATGTTTTGATACCGTGTGGTTGCCAGTTGGGTTCCTGGTTCCATTGTGACTCCTGGGTAGGTTCGTAGCCATAATCGCCATAATCGTTGTCTGCACCCGGATAAAATTCTCCGAAAGGTGGCGGACCCATCGATGGATCGTATTTGGTTGTACGGCTGTATTCTCGTCGATCGGCGGTCATAACTTGAATGGCATTCTCCTTAGGATGGCGGGACATCATCATTTCCTCAGGTCTTGGATGCATATTCATTCCTCCTATAACATCGATGCCGTTGTTCATCTTTCTGGGCGGTGGTGGTCCAGGTCTCCAGTTATTCTGTACCTGTGCTGCCTGAGGATTGTTGATGGTCAAACCTTGCAATCCTACGCCACTCTCGTGCATTCTCATACGCTTCTGCCTTTCGCAGTAAGCTCGCCAAGTTTCTTCGTTGAAACCATAGTTGAAATAATCTGTAATATCCGCACCCGGTTTACGCCATGGTTTTTCTTCAAGTGAATCAATGCTGAACTCGTGAGCCGGTACGCCATTAATTGTGCCAACGCTTTCAAATTCTTCAATATTGAACTTGCCAGCCGGCTGCTTAGCTTTGTCCTGCCCGGGCGCAGCTTGAGTAGTCTGAGCCGGAACAATTGGTCCTCTCTGCTTGATAATATTGTAGCTCGGTCCCGATTTGATGTCTCCAATCACCACATTGATGTCGTCATCGTCACTGTCGTCGGTATCCATTTCCCCATCGCTGCGTTCCGTTCGTCCCGCACGGCTTTGGTCGTGACTGTCATCCTCCTGCAGGCGGGAATCGTCCTCCCCGGGCTGTCAAAAGAAAATTTATGTATATTTTATGACAAAAAAATGAAATAAATTCTAGGGCCTCACAAAATCGCTCTCCCTTCTCCGACTTCGACCCAAGTCGCTGGCATCCATGGCATTATCATCGTGCTGGTGGTGGCCATCATCGGAGAAGCTATCGAGCCCTTGCTTATCGTCTCCCAGGCCATCATCCGGTCCATCGTCGCCCCATTGCGATTGCGAAATATCATCTAGCGCATCGCTCTTGGCCCCGTCAGCCGTGTGATCACCATCGGCAGTTTCCTCCGGAGGAATGGCTTCCTTGATGGGTTGTTCTTCTTCTTCCTCCTCTTCCGTAGGTTTCTGTTTGTTTTCGCTGTTCCCGTACAACCAACTATCCTCATTTCCTTCATCAGCCATTGTACACCACTAGCAGACTATCAGTACGAGAAACTGAATAAGCGGAGGCTTTATTTAACCGATTAATACTTGTATTTCTCCAAATATTTTAAAACTTTTTTCGCGTTTTTGCGTGAAATTTTACTCGACAATTTTTGGTGTCAACAATACACGCTTGTCTAGTTTAGCCGAATTTTTAGGTTACAATTTAACTCAGTTTTTTCGACCAGTTTTAATTCGACACTGCGCGACCTTTTTGATTCCGTTTTAGAGTTAAGTTTGACACAGTTTAACTTACCCTTCATTGAGAAAAAATTTCAATTTATTCTCAATACGAATTTCTTTGAGAGAAATAAATCTCTTAAAGCGCCATTTTCTTTTTTGGTAACATTGACAATTCTGACTATTCTAAAATATTTAAAAACTCTTAAATTCTTAAAAAATTTCAGAACTTTGAACAGAACAGAATTTGAAATTTTTTGACAATTTTGACAATACTAAAAATATGGACGATTTTGAATGTAACTGTTTATTTAAGGAACTTTGACAGAAAAAGTTTTGAAAATTCTGAGCATTTGAAAATTTTATAGTGATGACAAGTTTGAAAATTTTGGGAATATTGACAACTTTCTCGATTAATTGAAAATTTTAATTTGAAACATTGAAAATTTTGAAAACTTTACAGTTTTGACAATTTTGTCAATTTCGACAATTTTGATAATTTTGACAATTTTGAAAATTTTGACAATTTTGACAATTTGACAATTTTGTCAATTTCGACACTTTTGACAATTTTGACAATTTTGCCAATTTTAACAATTTTGACAATTTGACAATTTTGACAATTTTGACAAATCTGACAATTTTGACAATTTTGACAATTTTGACAATTTTGACAATTTTGACAATTTTGACAATTTTGACAATTTTGACAATTTTGACAATTTTGACAATTTTGACAATTTTGACAATTTCGACAATTTCGACAATTTTGACAATTTTGACAATTTTGACAATTTTGACAATTTTAACAATTTTGACAATTTTGACAATTATAACTTTTTGGACAATTTTGACAATTTTGACAATTTTTACAGTTTTGACAATTTTGACAATTTTGACAATTTTGACAATTTTGACAATTTTGACAATTTTGACAATTTTGACAATTTTGACAATTTTGACAATTTTGACAATTTTGACAATTTTGACAATTTTGACAATTTTGACAATTTTGACAATTTTGACAATTTTGACAATTTTGACAATTTTGACAATTTTGACAATTTTGACAATTTTGACAATTTTGACAATTTTGACAATTTTGACAATTTTGACAATTTTGACAATTTTGACAATTTTGACAATTTTGACAATTTTGACAATTTTGACAATTTTGACAATTTTGACAATTTTGACAATTTTGACAATTTTGACAATTTTGACAATTTTGACAATTTTGACAATTTTGACAATTTTGACAATTTTGACAATTTTGACAATTTTGACAATTTTGACAATTTTGACAATTTAAAAAATTTTGACAATTTTGACAATTTTGACAATTTTGACAATTTTGACAATTTTGACAATTTTGACAATTTTGACAATTTTGACAATTTAGACAATTTTGACAATTTTGACAATTTTGACAATTTTGACAATTTTGACAATTTTGACAATTTTGACAATTTTGACAATTTTGATAATTTTGACAATTTTGACAATTTTAAAAATTTTGACAATTTTGACAATTTTGTCAATTTTGACAATTTTCACAATTTTGACAATTTTGACAATTTTGACAATTTTGACAATTTTGACAATTTTGACAATTTTGACAATTTTGACAATTTTGACAATTTTGACAATTTTGACAATTTTGACAATTTTGACAATTTTGACAATTTTGACAATTTTGACAATTTTGACAATTTTGACAATTTTGACAATTTTGACAATTTTGACAATTTTGACAATTTTGACAATTTTAAAAATTTTGACAATTTTGACAATTTTGACAATTTTGACAATTTTGACAATTTTGACAATTTTGACAATTTTGACAATTTTGACAATTTTGACAATTTTGACAATTTTGACAATTTTGACAATTTTGACAATTTTGACATTTTTGACAATTTTGACAATTTTGACAATTTTGACAATTTTGACAATTTTGACAATTTTGACAATTTTGACAATTTTGACAATTTTGACAATTTTGACAATTTTGACAATTTTGACAATTTTGACAATTTTGACAATTTTGACAATTTTGACAATTTTGACAATTTTGACAATTTTGACAATTTTGACAATTTTGACAATTTTGACAATTTTGACAATTTTGACAATTTTGACAATTTTGACAATTTTGACAATTTTGACAATTTTGACAATTTTGACAATTTTGACAATTTTGACAATTTTGACAATTTTGACAATTTTGACAATTTTGACAATTTTGACAATTTTGACAAATTTGACAAATTTGACAAATTTAACAATTTTGACAATTTTGACAATTTTGATAATTTTGATAACTTTGTCAAATTGACAATTTTGACAATTTTGACAATTTTGACAATTTTGACAATTTTGACAATTTTGACAATTTTGACAATTTTGACAATTTTGACAATTTTGACAATTTTGACAATTTTGACAATTTTGACAATTTTGACAATTTTGACAATTTTGACAATTTTGACAATTTTGACAATTTTGACAATTTTGACAATTTTGACAATTTTGACAATTTTGACAATTTTAAAAATTTTGACAATTTTGACAATTTTGACAATTTTGACAATTTTGAACATTTTGACAATTTTGACAATTTTGACAATTTTGACAATTTTGACAATTTTGACAATTTTGACAATTTTGACAATTTTGACAATTTTGACAATTTTGATAATTTTGACAATTTTGACAATTTTGACAATTTTGACAATTTTGACAATTTTGACAATTTTGACAATTTTGACAATTTTGACAATTTTGACAATTTTGACAAATTTAACAATTTTGACAATTTTGACAATTTTGATAATTTTGATAACTTTGTCAAATTGACAATTTTGACAATTTTGACAATTTTGACAATTTTGACAATTTTGACAATTTTGACAATTTTGACAATTTTGACAATTTTGACAATTTTGACAATTTTGACAATTTTGACAATTTTGACAATTTTGACAATTTTGACAATTTTGACAATTTTGACAATTTTGACAATTTTGACAATTTTGACAATTTTGACAATTTTGATAATTTTGCCAATTTTAAAAATTTTGACAATTTTGATAATTTTGCCAATTTTAAAAATTTTGACAATTTTGACAATTTTGACAATTTTGACAATTTTGACAATTTTGACAATTTTGACAATTTTGACAATTTTGACAATTTTGACAATTTTGACAATTTTGACAATTTTGACAATTTTGACAATTTTGACAATTTTGACAATTTTGACAATTTTGACAATTTTGACAATTTTGACAATTTTGACAATTTTGACAATTTTGACAATTTTGACAATTTTGACAATTTTGACAATTTTGACAATTTTGGACAATTTTGACAATTTTGACAATTTTGACAATTTTGACAATTTTGACAATTTTGACAATTTTGACAATTTTGACAATTTTGACAATTTTGACAATTTTGACAATTTTGACAATTTTGAAAATTTCGACAATTTCGACAATTTTGACAATTTTGAAAATTTTGACAATTTTGACAATTTTGACAATTTTGACAATTTTGACAATTTTGACAATTTTGACAATTTTGACAATTTTAATAATTTTGACAATTTTGACAATTTTGACAATTTTGACAATTTTGACAATTTTGACAATTTGACAATTTTGACAATTTTGACAATTTTGACAATTTTGACAATTTTGACAATTTTGACAATTTTGACAATTTTGACAATTTTGACAATTTTGACAATTTTGACAATTTTGACAATTTTGACAATTTTGACAATTTTGAAAATTTTAACAATTTTGACAATTTTGACAAATTGGAAAATTTTGACTATTTTGACAATTTTGACAATTTTGACAATTATGACAATTTTGACAATTTTGACAATTTTGACAATTTTGACAATTTTGTCAATTTTGTCATTTTTTACCATTTTGACAATTTTGACAATTTTGACAATTTTGACAATTTTGACAATTTTGGACAATTTTGACAATTTTGACAATTTTGACAATTTTGACAATTTTGACAATTTTGACAATTTTGACAATTTTGACAATTTTGACAATTTTGACAATTTTGACAATTTGACAATTTTGACAATTTTGACAATTTTGACAATTTTGACAATTTTGACAATTTTGACAATTTTGACAATTTTGACAATTTTGACAATTTTGACAATTTTGACAATTTTGACAATTTTGACAATTTTGACAATTTTGACAATTTTGATAATTTTGACAATTTTGATAATTTTAAAATTTTTGACAATTTTGACAATTTTGACAATTTTGACAATTTTGACAATTTTGACAATTTTGACAATTTTGACAATTTTGACAATTTTGACAATTTTGACAATTTGACAATTTTGACAATTTTGACAATTTTGACAATTTTGACAATTTTGACAATTTTGACAATTTTGACAATTTTGACAATTTTGACAATTTTGACAATTTTGACAATTTTGACAATTTTGACAATTTTGACAATTTTGACAATTTTGACAATTTTGACAATTTTGACAATTTTGACAATTTTGACAATTTTGACAATTTTGACAATTTTGACAATTTTGACAATTTTGACAATTTTGACAATTTTGACAATTTTGACAATTTTGACAATTTTGACAATTTTGACAATTTTGACAATTTTGACAATTTTGACAATTTTGACAATTTTGACAATTTTAAAAATTTTGACAATTTTGACAATTTTGACAATTTTGACAATTTTGAACATTTTGACAATTTTGACAATTTTGACAATTTTGACAATTTTGACAATTTTGACAATTTTGATAATTTTGACAATTTTGACAATTTTGACAATTTTGACAATTTTGACAATTTTGACAATTTTGACAATTTTGACAATTTTGACAATTTTGACAAATTAAACAATTTTGACAATTTTGACAATTTTGATAATTTTGATAACTTTGTCAAATTGACAATTTTGACAATTTTGACAATTTTGACAATTTTGACAATTTTGACAATTTTGACAATTTTGACAATTTTGACAATTTTGACAATTTTGACAATTTTGACAATTTTGACAATTTTGACAATTTTGACAATTTTGACAATTTTGACAATTTTGACAATTTTGACAATTTTGACAATTTTGACAATTTTGACAATTTTGACAATTTTGACAATTTTGACAATTTTGACAATTTTGACAATTTTGACAATTTTGACAATTTTGACAATTTTGATAATTTTGCCAATTTTAAAAATTTTGACAATTTTGACAATTTTGACAATTTTGACAATTTTGACAATTTTGACAATTTTGACAATTTTGACAATTTTGACAATTTTGACAATTTTGACAATTTTGACAATTTTGACAATTTTGACAATTTTGACAATTTTGACAATTTTGACAATTTTGACAATTTTGACAATTTTGACAATTTTGACAATTTTGACAATTTTGACAATTTTGACAATTTTGACAATTTTGACAATTTTGACAATTTTGACAATTTTGACAATTTTGACAATTTTGACAATTTTAAAAATTTTGACAATTTTGACAATTTTGACAATTTTGACAATTTTGACAATTTTGACAATTTTGACAATTTTGACAATTTTGACAATTTTGACAATTTTGACAATTTTGACAATTTTGACAATTTTAAAAATTTTGACAATTTTGACAATTTTGACAATTTTGACAATTTTGAACATTTTGACAATTTTGACAATTTTGACAATTTTGACAATTTTGACAATTTTGACAATTTTGACAATTTTGACAATTTTGACAATTTTGATAATTTTGACAATTTTGACAATTTTGACAATTTTGACAATTTTGACAATTTTGACAATTTTGACAATTTTGACAATTTTGACAATTTTGACAATTTTGACAATTTTGACAAATTTAACAATTTTGACAATTTTGACAATTTTGATAATTTTGATAACTTTGTCAAATTGACAATTTTGACAATTTTGACAATTTTGACAATTTTGACAATTTTGACAATTTTGACAATTTTGACAATTTTGACAATTTTGACAATTTTGACAATTTTGACAATTTTGACAATTTTGACAATTTTGACAATTTTGACAATTTTGATAATTTTGCCAATTTTAAAAATTTTGACAATTTTGATAATTTTGACAATTTTGACAATTTTGACAATTTTGACAATTTTGACAATTTTGACAATTTTGACAATTTTGACAATTTTGACAATTTTGACAATTTTGACAATTTTGACAATTTTGACAATTTTGACAATTTTGACAATTTTGACAATTTTGACAATTTTGACAATTTTGGCAATTTCCACAATTTTGACAATTATGACAATTTTGATAAATTTGACGATTTTGAAAATTGTGATTATTTTGACAATTTTCACAATTTCGACCATTTTCAGATTGATGACAATTTTCACAATTCTGATAATTGTAACAATTTTGACAATTTTTCAATTTTCAGAATTTTGACTATTTTCACAATTTTCAAAATTTTGAAAATTTTTACAATTTCGACAAATTTGACAGTTTTGATAATTTAAACAATTTTGACTATTTTTACAATTTAACAATTCGACAGTTTTGACAATTGGTACAATTTTGAACATTATGACTTATTCGAGATTTCCGACAATTGCGCAATGTTTTTTTTTTAAATTGCTATAATTGTTCTTGCTACGCTTTATTAAATCGTTTTGTAATTATTTTTCAAAACGTTTTGTTTCAATCCCGGTTGATGCGAATGGCCTTTATTCACCTTCTTTCAGTTATAAATATAAATATGGAGCTTTTTATTATTTTGAGATTTGTTTTATGCGTTTATTCTGAATACATTTAGTAAATTGTAAATTTTCTAATTTTTAACGACGTCTTGAATTCAATTTTCATCTTAAAACGCCCTGTTTAAAAAGTTCTAAGGAAATTATTTTAATATTTTGGTTTTTATTTGATTTTCTTTTATTCGAAGTTGAGTTCTCGAAAACTCAAAGCTGAGTGTTCAGCATTGAGCGTACCGTGTAAAATCGAAACAAAATTAGACCAGTTTTGCGTTTTCACGTTGGCATCGCCGTTTTCTTCGCCTCTGCTGCGTACTGTCAAATTCCGGCGCTGCCAATCTCGCTCTTCCGGTTCGTCCCTTTCTTTCTCGATCAACACATCAAGATGGGTAAGTCGCTCGTTGATCGGGTTCTTTCAAATTTTCCGATAAAACTTGTGTTAATTGTTTGGAAACGGCGGAAGTTCGTTACGTATTGGATGTCGGGAGTGGTTACGGTTCCGGACCGACAGTTTTTTGGTTGGATGCGAATGAAATTGTTAGCTAAAAAGTTGTTTTTATATCCACGTTTCCAGTGCAGTTTGACACTTTAGTCGGCAATGTTTGTGTTCCATCAAGCTACCTGGATTTAGATCGTTAACCGGAGGTGTTTTTTCTTTTCTTCGTATTTTTTCTCAGGTATTAGCCGTGATAGTTATCACAAGAGGCGCTCCACCGGTGGCAAGAAGGCCGCCATCCGCAAGAAGAGGAAGTACGAGTTGGGACGTCCGGCCGCCAATACTAAGGTAAGCTGTCAAGTAAGAGTTTGTTTTGGTTGTTCTAAATTTAGACATCCGTGTCTTTTTCTTGTACCAATTGGTAGATTGGAGGTTCCCGTATCCACTTCGTACGAACCCGTGGTGGAAACCGCAAGTTCCGTGCACTCCGTCTGGACAGTGGCAACTTTGCCTGGGCTTCGGAAGGTACCGCCCGCAAGGCTCGTATCATCGATGTGGTCTATAACGCTTCGAACAACGAGCTGGTCCGTACCAAAACCCTGGTCAAGAATGCCATCATCGTGATCGATGCGTCGCCGTTCCGCCAATGGTATGAAAGCCACTACCTGCTGCCCCTGGGCAAGAAGCGGGAAGTGAAAGCCGGCGAAGAGGATGTGCTGGCCAAGAAGCGCAGCAAACGCGTCATGAAGAAGTACGTCAAGCGCCAGAAGACCGCCAAGATCGATCACGCGCTGGAGGAACAGTTCAACTCCGGTCGTCTGCTGGGTAAGTTATATTTTTGCGAGTGTTACGGATAGTTAGAATTTATGCGTAATCATGGCTTTGTTACGATTTTCAATAACTAAACTTTAATTTGAATCTAGTTCAAACACTAAAATGTGAACTCAGCTATCAGTCACAAAAATTTTCTAAGTGGTTTTGTGGTACAATATGAAAAATTCAAGTTCTATCGTCTTAAACCAAATGCATGAAGGATTATTTCGCGCAAGTTCTGTTAGTTTAAAAACTTATGAAGGTCCTGAAGCCTTGGATATGTTGCAACGGGTTTTGTAATAATGCAAACTTAACACTTCCAAAATCTCGAACAAAATAGGACACAATCATCCCGTTGAACAACCAAGATATCACAGCAGTTTTTTTTTTAAATTTTTGTTTTACTACATCCGATATTTAGAAAATAACCATATCGAATGATACATCGAGAAATATGTTAAATGGTGGAACTGGTTTTAAAGAATGAAAAATCTACAACAGCCATGCGTTGCTCTTTAAATATTTTAGTATTTTCATGATGATAACGATCTAAGCGACTCACACCTTCCTTCGGGTTGGTTCAACGCGGTTTCAAAACTCGTTTTGAGTTTTGGAATCGTACTTAGTGAGAAATGACTCCAGCTTTGTCATAGTTACACTGATATGTTCCTAATGACATCGATGCCGATTAATTGATTTTAAGGTTTGGTAACTAAATCCGGATTTTTTCGTTTTAGCTGTCATTGCTTCCCGTCCCGGACAGGTCGGCCGTGCCGATGGCTACATTCTGGAAGGCAAAGAACTGGAATTCTACCTGAAGAAGATTAAGAATAAGAAATCGAAGTAAGCACTACCTATCTCCGGAACGATTAGGTGGCGACGGCAACGGCAGGAGAAGAAGGGCTGTATGGATGATGTGATGGAACGTGTTGTGTATGCGTAAGATCTATTACACAGTCTGAACGTTTTAGTGGTAAACCCAGAAACAAAACCAACACTCCAGAAAAAATGGAATAAAAAACTAATAAAAAAATGTATAAAATAGTACTTGAGCGTGGCGCCGCTTCCAGAACCAGATATCACAGCCTACCCCGGAAGACAGTATGCGCGGTGGAATGAGCGACGCCTACCGTTAAAACGCTTTTGGACGTGCTCATAGGAAATTTGTATGTTCATATAAGAGAAAAAACAGGAAACTCGAAAGCTAACAAACTTTTAACTAACTGCCTCAAAATTTAATGAAAAGGTGATTGTTTTGGGAAATATACCAAAGCATCAAGGAATCAAAGTAAAGTTCATTTTTTTAGTATTCCAAACGAGTTCAGAACAGACTGCTTATTGATAGCAGTCGTTTAATTTTAAAATTGTAAAAGTTTGCTTAAGAACCATAAAATTTCCTAAAAATCACAGGGGGAGGATCAGAGGGGTTCAAGCGATAGTTAAAAAAAAAAATCGCTTCAAACGTGTGAAGATGTTCAATTTTCCATATATTTTTCAAATTCAAGCAATTTTAATTCAATCAAAAAAGTTTAAAAAAAATGACAAAAAAAACGAGTTTTGCACCAGATGCACATTGAAACATAAAGAATCGTTAGGTATACTCAACTCAAAATTGATGATATTGGCACTTGCATCCCTCTGATCCTGAGAGCCTCAATTCTAAACGACAGAAAAAAAAACCTATAAGATGAAAAGAAACGAAAAATTGATCTTACCAAACGTACCTACCGCATATACTCTTTCAGTAGGGGTAATTTTAAATTATCAGCTTACAACAATCATATTAAGTGTCCGAGATAGGAAAGGTTCCTTAATTTTAGCATGTTATCAAATTCATTAAAAAAAAATAACTTTAAGATCTCGAACAACACGGTTTCTTTAAAACTAATCTTCAATATTTTGTTCTTTGTTTCTTCCATATTTCTGGAGAAAGCAACCCAAACGCTACCGAACTGGTTCAACGATGACTTGTGAACTGTGGAAGAATCTTGGAAAAATCTCAGCGAAGCACACCGGCTTAAGACAATGGATGATTAAAGAGTAACGAGTCTTCGGAACGGGTGAGTTTTTTTTATATTTATTCATTAGAGTTTATAAAACTCATTTGCGTCTAGATTCCGAATTTTTAGTCATATTTTGTCTATCTTCTCTGATTTTTGTGGTATGGCGCTAGGAAGTTCTGAAATTATTCAGTTTTGAGTAAAATCAATCATTGATAAAATGATGAACAAACAAACATTTATGAAGAAAACCTGATTTGAATTTATTTATGTACTCATATGTTCATATTTCAAATGTATCGAAGTGCGGCCTCCGGACGGTTCATTTTCGTTGCAGGCTTGATGCAACTTTCTACGAAAACTTGCATGCAATTCAACTTGTTTGCCTTTCAAGGAACCAGTCAGAATGAAACGGACCAGTCACAACAGATAAAAATATCCTTCCGCTGCTGACATCAAAACGGCACCCCATACCACCTACCCACCCACAACAAAACCAAACCACTTCTCGGACAGACTCAGTCCGCTGCTGTTGGCTGGCACACGAAAGGATGCGGAAAAGTGAAAAGGAAACGCTTCGTCGGTTGTTGGTTGGTTGATCCTCTGCTCCTTGCTCCTCTCATACGTTTGTCATAGCCATGGTCATGGGTATAGAGAAGCAGTTTGGTAGGCAGCAGCAAAGCCAACAGACCGTCCTTTGGTGACAGTTCTTCTGTGGGCTGCTCGTTAGTGGATTTAGTCGTCGAGTCGCGTGCTAGCGAGTCAATTCGGATACGCGTCCTTAAGCACAGTGGCTGCCTGGCTGGCAGGTGTGTGTGGCGATAGGTGTAGTGTTGTGTGGTGTGGTGTGTAGCCAACCAAAAGAAGTCAGAAGTCAAGTCAGTAGCTTTGTTTATTCGCTGACTTTTGGGATGTGCTGTTGGCAACTTTGGCACATAAATTTTGGCCCTCACCGCCGTCGTCCCTTTCTATCTGTTTTCATCAAAAACTTTTCTTATATCCAGACCACCCCCTCTCACTCCAGTCGGACAACGGAGTTCCCGTGTGTTGTGCAAGGATCAGGCCGAAGAATACATATGAGGCGTGTTGAAGTGGCAGTGTTATAATTCATTTAGCACAGGTGAAGAAGCAAATAAGGCAGCTCTACTACTTTCCAGGCAGCAGCGCAAGAAGAAAAAAGGATACACGGAAATAAGGGAAATTTATTATCGCCAATGTAGTTTTCCCATCAGTGAGACTCCCCACCCTTTCCAGAAGAGTTTGCCAGCAGCAGCAGTCGTCGGTGACGAAAATGCCGTGCTCCCTCTTGCTGGATTGCGACTACGGCCGAACCGAAAGCAGCAGAACTTGGGGGCTCAACGGTGTAAGAATTTGCATATGACCTAATTAAGGGGGGAGGGCGCTTGTGTCTCGTATGGTAATCCTTAAGAGTAGCAGAAGACAACTCACTGTAGCCAGGACCGCAGTGTATCAGTTAACAAAATCGACCAACATTGGTGGGTTCCACATAACAATGATTCCATGGATGAGGGAAAAGATTGCCGAAAAGAAGGCTCGCTGGCAGCAATCTAGGAAGCAGCAACGGGACACAGCTAGTTCTGCTGCTACAGGCGGTGGCGATTCGTCAACGGCAGGTGAAGGCTCGTCAAGCGGATCAACACCCAATGCATCAGCATCTGCCTCGCCAGCATCTGGTTCCAGCACTCATCGAGCCAGTCCCGGAAGTCGAAGCTTTCGATTCTCATCTGGCAGCAGTAACAGTAGAAACCAATCACAGCAGGCCATTGCTTCGCCGAGTTCTGTTCGCTCTAGGTAAGTCAGTCTTTTCCGCATCCCCTAGAATAGAGCAGTGCACAAAACCAACAAAAAAAACATCCCGTTATACCTGACCCTTCGATATTAGATTATTATCGGACCCGAAAGACAACCTGTAAACAAATGAATAAATGATGAGAAGAATTCGTAAATTTTTCGTCCCGTCAAGAAACAACGGACACGGCAACCATCATATGTCCACCGGTGGCACCGACAGCACAACGTGTACTGGACCAAACCCTTCCGGCCAAAGGTGAAACGACGATGCAGGTCGAACGGTATACCGACCGTAAGCCCTGGGCGAGTTAAAGTGGGTGTGGGGCATGAGAGTCATAAGCAGGGTCCCAGCACCAAACGAATAAATCGGTCTACGGAGCTCTTTATCCTTTAATTTTATTGCCGTTTTTTTTCGTTCAACATTCGAACGGACGGAAGGACCAAATGGACGGACGAATCCCGTTTTCTGTATCAAAATGGGTATAGCGGCGAGATAAAAAATTAATCAGGTTTCTGGTAACGTTTGGCTTTTGCCCACTGACACTGCTAGCCAGCGTTGGATTCAGTTGAGTTGGGCTAGCGAATGGACGATATGGCTGGCTGACACACGACGCTATTTGGTACACCTCTATTCTACCTATGTGCCAGTCAGCCGGCACATTCTCCTGTATAACAGGGTTCTCGTCCGCCAATTGCATAACATTTTGAGAGCCAGTTATGGTTTCGAAATCAGCGGCAATGGTCTGAGGGTGGTCTATTTGCAAAATCACTAACAAAAATGAAACGGTACGTAAAAATGAGTCACCTGAATGTCTGATGGCAGTCAGACTCTGAGGTGGCAGTCATGCCATGACAATGAAAACGCCGCTGAGTTGAGCGATATGACGGTATGCTAATGTGAATTTTTTTGGAAATTTTTTTTACACGGAACTAAGTTTATTTTAAATATTTTTGAATAATATTTAAACTCCTGACATTTTGTTTCCTCTATTCTTAAATTTTAAGGCATTTAACGTTAGTCTAACCCTCATCGGCTCTTGAGTGTCAATTGGACACCAGTGGAAGTTTGACGGCTTAAACTTTATTCGCATGCATCCGAATAAAATAGTTTCTTCTGGGGAACCCCCTATGAATTCATGAAATCTTTAATTTTGCATCATTACTTTTATTATGGATGCTCCCTGAAAGCCCAGACAAGCAGATCTTGAGTGTTAATTTGACACTCCTATAAGACCTGCTATTTACAGTTCCCTATTCTGCCGCTGGACGCATGATTGTCACATGTGACATGTCGACGTTTTTGACTTTTTGATGCCAATCGTGATAATTTGATACGTATTATTGAAATTCTTTGTCGGAACCTAAAGTTTATTCTAGAAATTTCGAGAAAAATTCGAAGCCATTTTGTCACGCTGGGAATAATTGTTCCCAAGAATTTATGTTTTCTACTGGATTCTTGACCTGTCTCTAAAAACGATCTCCATAGTTGACCATTTTGAGGCGTTCAGGGATATTTCACAGTAGTCACTGTTGTTAAAATGGGTGATTTTTCTCGATTTCAATGCCGTATTGGAAGGAGTTATCACCTGGCTCAACCCAATTTCTTAATGAAGTGTCATAGGTAATGTTATAGGATGTTTAAATAATCCATTTGGAGCATAATTAAGTTTATAAAATCAATACTTTGAGATATTCAGGCCTTCCATAAACTCATAGACATGCCCTAAATATCGGAAGAAATAATGAAAAATATATTCTTCCGTATAAGGGCTTATGTTGATAATTTCAACAAATCTTAACCAAGGTTCTACTCACGTTCAAAGTGAGAAAAAACTTTCAGGATAAGCAAATATTGGCAAACCGACAACCAAAAATGTATTCTTTGGAGGCCTGAGTACATCCTAAAGCATTGAGATTCTCAACCCTACGCTACTCCAAATATGTAGATTATTTAAACGTCCTTTAACACGACCTGTATCTTTTTGTGTTGAAATTGGTTCAGCCTCGTGATAACTCTTTCTGTTACGACTCGCGAGACGAGGATGGTCGGAGGCAATATAAAATAGAATTATGAAACGCGAATCGTACAAATTAAAAGTATTTATTACTGACTAATTAAAACGTGTTCTTAGTCACTTGGAGAACCAGATTCAAGTGAGGTGGTGACGTCAACAGAATGACTGGCAAGCAGTCATCTGAGAGCCGAACGGTTTCGATGATTGTTCCAGTGTTCCCAACATCTCCCTCGTTAGAAGAGCTGGTACGGATCAAACCTAACGGGCGGTCTTCGAACCCTCAAGGACCGTCGAGGAATTTGTGCTGGTGTTTGGTATTCATTAGCTGATTTGAAATCCGAAGACGATGATGGGACCACAGAAGATGTAGACAACATGGACGATGATGAACTAGACGATAACGGGGACAGTTCCAGATTTTCTGCGGTGGATAGCGACTGTGGCGAAACCCACACTTGACCGGACCGGCCAGGAAGCTGTGGTGATGCTTGTAACGTCGTTGATTGCAGTGACGAACCTTTTTGTGAATCAGCGACACTAGCCGAAGTTCCGGAAGCATGTGTATCAGGCGAAGGCAGATCCCAGGCACGAAGCAATATGTCCAATGGCAATTTACGTTGGACAGGGTTGACTACTGGCTGACTAAGGGAATTTTCGCTATCCGATCTCTGACGCATCTGGTTAATATGAGCACGTACCATCTTTTCATCTTGCACCCACACATTGTACATAACATGACCTATGCGTTCCATTACAACGCCAGGTGCCCATCT
Organism: Uranotaenia lowii; assembly: GCF_029784155.1. Classification (NCBI taxonomy): domain Eukaryota; kingdom Metazoa; phylum Arthropoda; class Insecta; order Diptera; family Culicidae; genus Uranotaenia; species Uranotaenia lowii. The sequence continues at coordinate 75,532 of NW_026598534.1, read as the reverse complement.
CCACGAATTCCTTGCATGTACTTTTACGTAGACTTCACTTTTAGGCTCAAATGAACTTACTTTACCGTCGTCGATGTTGCTGGTTGTTGACGGTTTGGATGGTGGAAGTAATAGGTCTAAATTGGTTCGAATTTTTCTTCCAAACAAAATCTCGGCTGGTGACAAGTTGTTTGGAGCTGATGCGTTGGGCGTTGTTCTATACGTTAGCAGAAAAACGTCTAGAGCTTCCGTTATGCTTCCTCCTCCTTCTCGGATTTTTTTAATTGCTCTTTTGAAGGTGTCAACGTACCTTTCGGCTTGGCCGTTGGACTGTGGGTGGAATGGTGCAGTTGTGACGTGGTCAATTCCGTTCTCGATGCAAAATGTAGCAAATTCTCCACTGGTAAATTGGGTACCATTAGTTTTCAATATCGGCATCGATTGAGGGCCAATACACATAGCTTCTAGCAATCGCCTTCATACGTTGAATGCCCGGATGACCGCAGTGTATCTGGCGAAGGCATCGTTGGCGATATTCCGAGGGCATTACGAGTCGCTCAGCGAACATTACACATCCGTCGATGAGGGAAAGTGCTTCCCGTCTGTCAAAGAAACGACGAATCTCCGAATCCGAAATGGCCGATTTTGACTGAGGCCAACCTTGCCGTATATAGTTGACAACTTTTCGTAACACTGAATCGGATTGGGTAGTTCGCTGGACAACTCTAAAAGAAAGAGGAAGGATTTTTAGCGTATCTAATGCGATTGATCTTACATCATTTTCCACTGCAATGCTGGCTACGATGAAATCTTCGTCGGGTTTGGCATGATTTCCAATGAGTCGGGATAAAACATCTGCGTTCCCAAACTTTTCGGTGTTGACGTAAACGATGTGGAAATCATACAGAAGAAGCTGAAGAGCCCACCGTTGGAGCCTGTTGGCGGTGTACACAGGGATTCCGGATTTGGATCCGAAAATACGCAAGAGCGGTGCATGATCGGTTTCCAGGGTGAATCTTCTTCCAAATACCATTTTGTGGAACTTTGTTGTGGCATAAACAAGAGCTAACCCTTCGCGGTCCGGCTGACTATATTTTTGCTCCGCTGGGGTTAGAGCTCGTGATGCATGCTGGACTACCTTGATTGATCCATCTGGAAATTTGTGGCTGATGGTGGCGCCAATGCCAACGGAAAAGGCGTCTGCTGATACCACAATCGGCAGGTTTGGGTCGTAGTGTGTGAGCAGAGTGTCTGACGAAAGGATCTGCTTGAACTTGTCGAACACCGTTTGACACTCCTTGGACCAGATGAATTTCTTGCCTTCTAACAGTAGATCGTCCAGTGGGTACCGGAGAGTTCGCATGGCCGGAACGAATTTGCCATAATAGTTAATGGCACCCAAGAATGAGCGAACCCCGGATACGTCTGAAGGAGCTGGCATGTTGCGGATGGCTGTGATTTTGCTCGGATCTGGACGAATACCATGTTGATCGATGAGATGTCCCAGATACTTAATTTGGGATTGGCCGAAAGAGCATTTTTCCAGCTTGATGGTGAACCCAAATTCTTGGACTCGTTGCAGAAAATGTTGCAGGTTTCGGTCGTGTTCGTCTTCGGTCTTGCCGCCAATTAGGACATCGTCAAGATACCCTGAAGTGCACTCCAGTCCGGCGAGCATGGTATCCACAAGCTGTTGAAAGGCCCCTGGAGCAGCCTTCACGCCCGGGGACAATCGATGGAAGCGGTACAAGCCCCGGTGTGTGTTGTTGGTCAGCATTTCCCTCGAACTTTCGTCCACTTCTACCTGCAGGAATGCATCAGATAAGTCGATCTGGCTGAATATTTTACATGTCGCCAGTTTAGAGAAGATGTCCTGAGGTAGTGGGAGTGGGTACTGGTGTGGTTGGAGTGCATTATTGAGTCCCGTCGAATAATCGCCGCATATTCTGATTGCTCCGCTCGCTTTCCTGACGACTACAATCGGAGCCGCCCACTCAGAATACTCGACAGGAGAGATTATGCCAAGTTTCTCCAGCCGGTCGAGTTCGCTGTCGACGATGCTACACATGGCTTATGCCACCGGTCGTTTTGGCCGGAAGACAGGAACACTTCCTTCCTTCAGTGTAAGCCTCACCTTGGTTTTTGTGCAAAGTCCCGGAACATCACTGAACACGGTAGGAAACTTTTCTTTCAGGGACTGTACGTTGGTTGGTCCACTGGTAACTTGGTTGCAAAAACTTTCCATGGGTAAGGACGACAGGTTGAATGCCTCGATAATATCGAGACCGAGCAAGTTCAGCTGCTGCTTCACGATGTAAAACCTTCCAGTACGAGTGACACCATTTATCGTGACATCACAGGAGAATTCTGATTGGAGCTTAAGTGGTTTTCCGGAAGCTGTTGATGCTGTAACCATCGACCTGCGGCATTCTGGTTTCCCGATGAGCTGCCATGTAGCCTCGGACACAATGCTAATGTCAGAAGCTGTGTCCAACTGAAGCCTCACTGTTTGGTTGTTGATCACGACCGGGACAAACTTCCTTCTATGACGCACATTTTTCACTTGCAGGCTTCTCGTTGCTGGTCGAAATTTATCGCGTTTACCAGGACGTTTGGACTTCTTCGCACTGGAACAGTAGCCATCTTTGTGACCAAATTGGCCACAGTTGGTGCACTTATGCTTGATGAAATGGCAATCGCGAGCATAATGCATGGAGCCACAGTTCCAACATGGAGATGCTGGTCGAGATCCACTTTCTTTACTGGAACGCGGCGGTGAGAATGAAGGTTTCGGAAATCGTTTCTCAAACGTCTTCTTCCCCCTGATCGCTCGGACTGCTGCTGACGATGGAGCACCCTCTATCATAGCCGCATCGTGTTTGATGTTGAGCAACCGTTGGCACTCGTCCGAAACTTGTTCCAGACTGATATCGTTCCTCTCTTCGATCCTGGAGAGCAACCTGGTTCTCATTTCCGCGTCGTTTTCCGCCTTAAGGCCACACACAAACATGAGGCATTTGAACTGGTCTTCCGACATCTTCCCAAGTTCAAATTCTACACACAGTCTATTCACACGACACGCAAATGATTTGTAATCCTCCGAAGGTTGCTTGGATACCTGGAGACATTGGTACCTCCTACTTATGATGGATTGAGGAGTGCCAAATAAACTTTTCATCCGGGTTACTGTTTCGGAAAAACTCACATTTTTGGGTGCCTTCGGGAGGATATAGCTGGTGTATCTGTCGTGTTCAGACGTTCCGATCTTGCGAAGCAGCAATCGAACCTTGGCGCTGTCATCAAGCCGAGCTGCATCCCTGGCGAATAGATCTTCATAACGGGTGAACCAGGCTGTGAAGGTTATGTTGTGCTCAGGCTCGTAGCGGAACTCTGCTATGCTGTTGGCCAAAGATTCAATGACGAGTTCTAGGTTCGACAGATGTGCAGGTGGTGTAACTTCCTGATGTTTCTGGAGGAGCTGTGTGACCGACTGCTGTTGCTGTAACTGGTGCAGGATTTGGGTGAGCACTGGATCCGCGTGGTACGGTGGTGTGTGCTGCTGGAATTGTTGCTGCTGTAGCATTGGTTGACGAAGGAGGTGGTTCTGCTGCGGCTGGTGTTGAAATCCCGCTGTTCCTGATGCTGTGGGCGGGTGCTGTTGAAAACCCGGTACCACGGAATTTCCCGCTGGAGTTGATGTGCGCGGAACATGATTTTCGGGAGACATGGAATGATCTTCCATCCTAACCTCAACTTCGTCCAATTGATCGACGCAAAACTTTCGCGATAATCACCGAATAACCGTCGGTAAACCGATTTCTCGTCGCCACTGTTACGACTCGCGAGACGAGGATGGTCGGAGGCGATATAAAATAGAATTATGAAACGCGAATCGTACGAATTAAAAGTATTTATTACTGACTAATTAAAACGTGTTCTTAGTCACTTGGAGAACCAGATTCAAGTGAGGTGGTGACGTCAACAGAATGACTGGCAAGCAGTCATCTGAGAGCCGAACGGTTTCGATGATTGTTCCAGTGTTCCCAACACTTTCCAATGCGCTATTTGAACCGAAAAAATCACTTAAGTTGTACTTTAGTGACTACTGTAAAATATTCCTTAACGCATCAAAATGCCTCCAAATGATTGAATATAGTCGTGCATCATCTTCAGAGGTATTTATTGTAATGTGTCCCCTGGTCAATATATGGTTTTTAAAATAGCGTCCAATAGAGAATCTCAGTATCGAGAAAAATCCAGGAAAGTCCCAATGAAAGACCCAAAAACAGCTGGAAATCAACTATTCGACCAAAGTTTATATGGTAAATCGTTAAAGGAGTCCTTGAGGATCTAACAGCGAGCTAAAATTTGAATAAAAGTGTGTTGTTGCAGCACTTGGGCGGTGAAAAGGAGAGACTTGTCTGGTACCACTTGGACATTGGAATTTCTAATAATTCGCTATCTTAAGTACTAAATCATTTCTATGGTTACAATTATTAATTGTTTATTCGCTATAAACAAACATCATGCGAGTTTTGCTATTCATCTCATCGATTGCTTTGATGAGACGATTCTCAACACTCCTCCTCAACACACGCATTCCGCAGCCTTCTAACTGCCTCCGGAGGCTCCTCCTGAAGATGGGGCTACTCCTCTTCAACGCACGCACCGGAACACGCTCTCGCCCCTGTTGCAACTCGATGACCTTCCATGACTCCAGTTCGACGACCTCCACCGGGATCTGGCACGACGACTTCCCAATGGCTCTGGCCCGACTACCTTCCATGGCTCTGGTCTCAGCGCTCATCATGTGGCTCGAAGCTTCTCTTCCATCTCGACACCTTTCCTGAGGCCTGCGCCTTCCAGTGGTTCCAGCCCGACGACCTCCACTTGGCATTCCGGTCCGACGACCTTCCATGGCACCGGCTTGACGACCTTCCGTGGTACCCCGCTCGTAAGTCCTCCAGTGGCTCCTGACCCGACGATCACCACCTGGTTACTGACTTGACGACGTTCTATGATACCGGCCCGCCTACTTTCCATGGCTTCCGGTTCGACGACCTACCACTGGATCTGGCCCGTCGACCGCATTCGTGGTCCCAGCTCTACGAACTTCCATGGCACCGGTCCGACGACCTCCCAGTGGCTCCGGCCCGACGACCTGGTTTGGTTCCGGCTAGATACTCTCCTATTGGCTCGACGCCTCCCCAATGGCACGACGACCTTCCTCTGGCTCCCGGCTCGCCGACCTTCCTATGGATTCCGGCCAGCCCGCAATGGATTCGCCCTAACGACCTCCCTTGGCACCTGTCCAACGACCACCGTTTTTCCTGGCTTGTCGACCTCCATCTGGCTTCCCGGTTCAGATGGCTCCTGGTCCTACAACCTTCCACGGTTCCCGGCTCGTTGTCCTTCCATCGGCTTCCTGGCTGGATGACTGTCCACTTTTGATTCCGCTTCTCCTCCTTTCCACTACCTGTTGATGCAGCACTTGGGCAGTGGAAAGGAGAGGTTTGATCTGCTTACTGGTAGAAACTGGAATACTTTTATTACAATACATTTCATCCTATTTATACTAAAACTATCTGTATGGTTACATTTCCTAACTGTTTATTTCTAATAACACCACCATGCGTGTGTTGTTATTCATCTCATCGATTGCTTCGATGAGACGAATCTCAACACTCCTCCTCAACACACGCAGTTCACCGCTCAGCAAAGCCCTGTGTCGGACCACGACAATCGCCTTCCGCTCAACGACCCTCTTCTGGTTTCGCTCGACGACCATCCTTCGGCCCACTCGATGACAACCTTCCTGCGGATCACTCGAAGACAAACTTCCGTCTGGCCGACACCCTTCTTGCTACCGATGCCGTTTCTCACGGCTCGACGCCCTTCGCAGCGAATCGAAGCTCTTCGCCTCGACGCTCCTCCTGAGGCCTAACGCCTCCCAGTGGCTCAATCCCGACGACCTCCTCCACTTGGCGTTCCAGTCCGACGCCCTTCCATGGCACCTGTTTGACGACCTTCCGTAGTTCCCGGCTCGTAAGTCCACCAGAGGTTCCTGGTCCGACCACCACCACCTTTCCTACAACTTGACCACCTTCCACGGCACCGGCCCGCCAACCTTCCATGGCTCCATCAGCAGGGAGCACTTTCGTAGTGGAAAGGAGAGAACAAACTAACTGTTTGAAGGTTAAAACTGGAATACTTTATTTGACTATCCTAACATTCTATTTATAGGAAAACCATCCCTATGGTTACATATTTGATTGTTTATTTATTATGTGTATGTTGTTATTTGTCCCATCTATTGCTTCGATTGGACAAATCTCAACACTCCAATGGCTTCCGGCCCGACGACCTCCCAATGGCTCTGGCCCGACGACCTCATTGGACAAATCTCAACACTCCAATGGCTTCCGGCCCGACGACCTCCCAATGGCTCTGGCCCGACGACCTTCCATGGTTCTGGTCTCGGCGCTCTACCCTCGGCTCGAAGCTTCCCTTCCACCTCGACGCCTTTCCTGAGGCCAGACGCTTTTAGTAGTTCAGCTCGACGACCTCCACTTGGCTTTCCAGTCCGACGACCTTCCATGGCACCGGCTTGACAACCATCCGTAGTAAGTCCTGCAGTGGCTCCTGGCCAGGGCTCGGAATCGTCGAAAGGAAAGAATGATATTTAAATTTCCCTTTATTCGTCTCACTTCAGCAAATTTCAATTTCGAGGAGTTTTCTTTCATTACTCGAATGAAAGTGAATCCCCTCATGTTCACTGCTCGGGCGAAAGAAAGGAATTCAAAAGTCAGCAAAAGAGAGTTCAATGATGCCTTGAACTGCCCGCATTCAGTGTCTGCTATTTCGTCGTCAAACGAGACTTTCAATGCAGCGAAACAGGCAGTAAATGGCATACACACACAGCTCCTGTAGGCGACAGATTTTTATGTGTACGCCCCGTGCAACTGTTGGTATTTTTGTTGGTGCGTCTACCGGCAGTGCCGGTCCGGCACCTTGTACGTCAGGCGGCGGCAAGGTTATACGTTTTGTCTATGTATCGTGTGACCAACATCTTTTAAATAAGTGGTCGTGAATCTCGTTTTTAAGCTTTTTTTGCCTTGAGAGCATACACACACTGTAAATTTTTGCCTCGATTTCCAGCAAAAAAAAATGCTGGAAACGTTCAGCAATCCAAATTTTTGCTGGAAACCAGCAATCGGTTTTCGAATTGCTGGAGTTTTCAGCATTCGGTTATGTGCTTGTCATTTTTGCTGAAAAATCAGCAATCGGTTTTCAAATTGCTGGACTTTCCAGCAACTGATCTAGTTTGCTGGAAAATCAGCAATCGAGTTGTCAATTTGGAGTTTGTTTTTGTTTCGTAAGCTGAAGTAAGGTGAGATTCTATTTTACGAATTAAGGTTAAATTAATATAATTATTTTATTTTCCTCTATATTCTAGCAACCAGGCATCAAGTCAAGGGTAAGTTTTTATTGTACAGGTAGATATTCCATAGAAGATACTCATCAAAACTATTTTTACAGGTGGCGGATGATCAACATTTTGGCACAAAGCGCCCACCCCAGAGCCGGTGTGAAAGTTGTAAAAAAAAAGTTTTTTTTTGGAAAATAAATTAATCCCTTATTGAAAATGGGAGAAAATAATTGTTTTTATTGCTTATTATATGCACAGCCAATATTAAACTTTAATTATGAATTGAATATAAACTTCATACTAAATACTGCCGGTTGTGTTGAAAGAAATAGCTGGTTTCCAGCAATCTGGATTGCTGATTTTCCAGCGATTTGAATTGCTGGAAACCAGCATTAACGTTTGCTGTTTTTTCCAGCAATTTAAATTGCTGGAAATTTTGCTGGAAAGTCAGCGGGACAAAAACCAGCAAAATTTTGCTGGTTTTTGTCCCGCTGACTTTCCAGCAATTTCAATTGCTGGAAAAAAACAGCAAACGTTAATGCTGGTTTCCAGCAATTCAAATTGCTAGAAAATCAGCAATCCAGATTGCTGGAAACCAGCTATTTCTTTCAACACAACCGGCAGTATTTAGTATGAAATTTGTATTTCAATTCAAAATTAAAGTTTAATATTGGCTGTGCATACAATAAGCAATAAAAACAATTATTTTCTTCGATTTTCAATAAGGGATTTATTCATTTTCAAAAAAAAAACTTTTTTTTCACCACTTTCTAACACCGGTTCTGGGGTGGCCGCTTTGTGCCAAAGTGTTGATCATCCGGCACCTGTAAAAATAGTTTTGATTAGTATCTTCTATGGAATATCTACCTGTACAATAAAAACTTACCCTTGACTTGATGCCTGGTTGCTAGAATATAGAGGAAAATAAAATAATTATATTAATTTAATCTAAATTCGTACAATAGAATCTCACCTAACTTCAGCGTACGAAACAAAAACAAACTCCAAATTGACAACTCGATTGCTGATTTTCCAGCAAACTGGATCAATCGCTGGAGAGTCCAGCAATTTGAAAACCGATTGCTGATTTTTCAGCAAAAATGACAAGCACATAACCGAATGCTGAAAAATCCAGCAATTCGAAAACCGATTGCTGGTTTCCAGCAAAAATTTGGATTGCTGAACGATTCCAGCAATATTTTTTGCTGGAAACCGAGGCAAAAATTTACAGTGTAGGAGACGAAAGCTTAAATCTGAGGAAAAAAGCTTAAATCTGTCAAAAAAGGTGAAATCTGAGAGATGTGCTCCATACGGTTTGAATAGCGTTGCCGCCGCCTGCTTGTACGTAATCAAGCAATTGTTGATGTCGTTGGTGTACTCCTTGGGCGCCAGCAAATTGTTGGCGTGTATTGTTGTTTTTCACCCAGGATCCAGGACCCGGCAACGTTACAAGATTTGTCTATGTATCGTGTGACCAACATCTTTTGAGTAAGTCTTGGTGAATCTCGTTTTTAAGCTTTTGTTCCTCCGATTTAAGCTTTTTTTGCCTTGAGAGCATAGCAGATGAAAGCTCAAATCTGAAGAAAAAAGCTTAAATCTGTCAAAAAATTGGAAATCTGATAGATGTTCTCCACACGGTTTGTATAACATTGCCGGGAAGTGCCAGCATCTGCCGGCTTTCTTTATGTAGGTATTTGTGTATAAGCAATTAAACCTTTCATGGAAAGGGATTTGCTTGAAATTGGTTTTGAAATGAAATCGACGTTTGCCGTCGTTGAACGAAGGAAACCGAGGTGGAAGCGGACTGAAGTAAACGTTTGCCGAATGTGAAGAGAAGCTGGTGTGAAAGTGAAGCTCTTTCGAATGACTCGTTTTGTGCTCATTTTTGAGTGACGATTGATGATTTAAAGTGAAATTGCCAGGGCCTGCTCCTGGCCTGACGACCACCTACTAGTTTCTGACTTGACGACGTTCCATGATACCGGCCGCCAACCTTCCATGACTTTCGGTACGACGACCTACCAGTGAATCTGGCCCGACGACTGCTTCGTTGTCCAGCGACCTTCCATGCCACCGGTCCGACGACCTTCCATGGTTCCAGTCCGACGACCTTCCATGGTTCCAGTCCGACGACTTTGTTGGTTCCGACTCGATGCTGTTATTTTGGAACGACGACCTTCCGCTGACCTTCTAAGGATCCGACCAAACGACCTTCAATGGTACCTGTCCGACGACCTCCCGTGTTTCCTGGCTTGTCGACCTCCACCTGGCTTCCCGATTAGATGATCTTCCAGTGGAGTCCTCGTCCGACAACCTTTCACGGTCTCCAGCTCGCCGACCTTCCAGTTGCCCCGGCTCAATGACCTCCATATGGATCTGCATCGACGACCTTCCAGTGGCTCTGATTCCTGGCTTCGGCTCGTTGTCCTTCCATCGGCGCTGGCACTTCTTGCCACTGTTGATTCCGCCTTTTCTCTTTCCACTAGTGCTGGACCCATAAACTGTTGTTGCAGCACTTGGGCAGTGGAGAGGAGAGACTTGTCTGGTTGGTGATAGAAACTGGAATACTTTATTCCTAATATTTGCTATCTTAAATACTTAACCAAGCGCAATACGAAAATTTCTATAAGGGAAGTGATAAAAAGATCAATTTTTCTGACTGGTTCGTCTAGCTGACTGATAAACAGCCCTGACATAACTTCTACAAGGTAAAAAGGCTGCCGACCGGTAAAATAAACAAAATACGGTGGTCAAACCGAGCGCAAATTTCGTAATGGCCAGCAAAACGAAATCTACAGGGTGACAAAAAAGTCCGGTCACACAGGAAAAGCTCAATATTTCAAGGAGTAAGAAAAAAACCTGAATCTGACTTTCATAGCTTTATTCAGTAACTCATAAAGATACTTCACAGACGATATCTCGGAATCACACCACCTTTCTCTGATCGAACCAGCTTCAGACGTCTCGGAGAATCATTGCAAGCGGCACGTGCTCCATCGGCATGGTCTCGTATAATCTTTTTCAGCCTTGGAGTTCTCACAGACTTTGGTCGTCCAGATCGTGCCTTGCCCTTGGTGCCTTCGGTCTCTAGGTACCGATTTAAGGTCCGGTACACGAATTTCCGGTTTATTCCGAGCGGTTCTAGGTGTTTGAATATGTGTCTGGGTTTGTACCCTCTCACATATTCAGCGATAACAGCTGCTCTTAACTCTGCCATGTCTCACAACTCAATGTATACAAACTGCACAGAAACTAAACTCTGCCACTTTGGGCAGCAATGTTAGCCCTTTCATTTGACATATAGATGGTACCAGAGAGATGCAACGTGTAGGCTACAAACGACCCCAAAAAAGTGTGACCGGACTTTTTTGTCACCCTGTATAGCGTGGAACTGACAGGTTTCCAGTCATGAACATTTCGTTTACAAGTCTCGCCTGAATGGTCCGGAGATAAACCAGGAGAAAAAATGATGTCTAGTACTTTTGAGAGGCTGATGATCTGTTGAAGCTGAATTCAGTCGGTGTTTCATAAAGATTGACACGATGATTGATTAAATATATAAAAAAGACTGCCTCCAAATGTAACCGTTTTCCCTGCATAGCACTTAAATAAATCCCACAAAACACATATTATGTTTCGGCTAGATTTGGAATCGTGCCCTTACGCAAAAACTGTGGTGAAGTAATAAAAGGTCAAATATGCTATTTTTGTGCCAAAGGAGGACAAACGGCTAAATTTGTAATAAGTTCTACCAAATTCAAAATTTTAAGTATTTTTGAAGATGAACCTACAGGAAACAGAAACCGTTATTAAAATATGATTTGATTTGAAAAGAAGGGCGGTTCATAGTATGTACACGTTGGGAAGAATGACAGCTTGCTGTTAAATTCCTTTAAAAAAAAGTATGTACACAGAGAACGTATATACATTATAGATGGCGCACATGTTGCCCAAAAATTAAAGTCAAGAAAATTCTTTATCAAACCACTTGACACAACGTCACAAAAATTTGCACATGTGAAAATTGCATTACTAAGCAGCTTTGCTAAAAATTTCATCAAATTCCATCCATGCCTTCAAAAGTTATTCACAAAACCAAGTGTTGCATTTTTTCGAATACACTCCTTATTTCAGTAAAAAAACGCTCAACCTAAATTTGTTTATAAGTATGTTTATATCCATAGTTTTTAGAAACTACTTTTTCATTCAACACCTCATCTTTAAAACCCCGTTTTTGCCTTCCAGGAAGGCTCCCACAAGTCTGTAGGTTCGCATTTGCATTACTTATTCTAGTTGACTGCGTTTCTTCATTTCCTACAGGACCGGCAGCACCACTGGAATACGCAATGGCAAAGCTAGCAAAACCGGATCCGGCAGCGGCAGCAACCAACCGCCGGCTTCCTCCTCTTCATCACGATCCAGCGCCGCCGACGCCTTCTCCACACCGCCAACCAATTCCGTTGACGCTTTCTCGCTTCGAATCGTCAACCCTCGAGGTGGGCTGGTGTGCGTTGAGGTGACGCGGGACTGCACCGGTGCAAGATTGAAAACCTGTGCCCTGGAACGGTTCGCCAGTTGCTCATTCTCGCTACCTCATTTCTCGTCGGACATCGAACAGCTGGCGGGGAAGTACAAACTGATTCGATCCCGCAACCGCACGGTCCTGCTGGATGGAGACACGCTGGACAAACTGGGCGTCGAAGCAGAGGGTGAGTTTCACTGGTTGTCCTAGCCCAGTCTATACGTTTTTCTTCGGTAGGGGGTGGTTGCGTGGGTGGTTCACGAATTAATCGCTTATGTGCCTTTTAGATTAGCAGCACGCCGCCGGTGTCGGTGTATGTAAATTGGCCCAAAATAATGTGGGCGTCTTTATCGGCGGCAGTTCAATGTTGTAGCCTGGTTAGGATGATTAATATTGGTTGATTGTGTCGATTGGAAGCGTTTCCTCACTTTTTTTTTAATTTCCAATAACACAGTATTTCTTGGAAATAAAATAAATTAGATTTTGAAGTTTTATGCCGACGAAGCCCGAAGATAAATCTTTTTAAAAGTAAAAATAAACTGCCAGGAGGATAATCAGGCAGGACTCATTCCAGATGAATGCTAATTTTCGGGGGACTGCTTAATCATGTTATAATGTTAATGAAACGCTCGATAGCCTTCCCGAAATTAGTTTGTTAATCCATTTATTTGCATCGGACCGGACGTCGTTGTAATGGACTCAATTAATTTTACAGAGGAGTTCCTGCTGGTGGTGAAGCGAACCGATTTCATACCGGCCGAGGAGGGTATCCGAGGGCCGTCGATAGCCGAGGTGCTAGCGGCCACCAAACACATTCCACTGTCCCGCACCAGCCAGCCCAACTCTACAAGCTTCAACATCGGTATGCTCCAGACGGATGTAAGTGTTGATTATGGATAGGTTTTCCCCTTCCTTTTTTCGTACATTATTATTCATACACTGCAGGGCATGAGGGGGCTCGTTTGCTATTCAATAATTTACCCATAATAATTAGGCAATCTATGGTTAAATCTGGTTTACAGCTCCAGCAGGATCTGCGCCGCATACTGATCTCTCTAGCCCGTGCTTCTGCCTTCGTGATAGGATCGGGCCCTTGTGCTGAAAAGTTGGTGCTGCTCTTCAATCAAAGGCTGACCATCCGACGCCGGCATCAGGCTCGATCCATCGAAACGCTTTTGGAGATGGGTTTCTCGTTGGACAAAATACACCAGGCGCTAGAACTTACGAGGTAAGTTTAGTATTGAGGTTTTCGATTTTTAGCTTGCAGATCAGATACAATTTTCCTGTATACTTATTTGTTAAACATCCCGTAATAAGTATCGTTTTTCTTATGGGTACTTGGTTTGAAAAGTTCACCCCTTGCTTTAGAGACCATTAGTCGCATTTTCGAATCTGTTCTAGTTTCGGATCAAGCAATCAACTTTGTTTTGCACGAGATACTCATTAGAAAGAGGGTGGCCGATCGACCCACGAATGTGCCGGTTGAGAATCAAGGGCCGATTCTTCAACATCAGCATCATCAACGTGCACAGCCCTCACCTCGAATTCTACGCACAGCTGGAATCGAACATGACCGCTGCTCAAAACATGATATCAAGATCGTCATCGGGGAAACCGACATATGGAAGGTTCAGCGCGCACTAGCTGAAAAACGAAAACGGCCCAAGACTCATAGATTTCGCCGCCTCCAAACGACTGGTCGTACGTAGTACCTTTTTCCAGCACCGCCTCCCACCGTATCAAACGCAATTCCAGATCGACCACGTTTTGATAGACAGCCGGCACTACTCGGACATCATTGACGTCAGATTCTGTCGAGGCCCCAACATCGAATCAGACCACTATCTGGTGACGGTGAAGATACGCCCAAAACTCTCCGTAGTGATCAACATACGAAACCGACGCCCGCCTCGGTTAGTTATAGCACGTCTGAAGCAACCTAAGGTCGCAGCAGACCACGCGCAATCGCTCGAAGCAGCGCTGCCAGTGGAGGGAGAGCTGGAAGAAGCCCCTCTCGAAGACTGTTGGGATACCATCAAGACAACCATCAACAGCGCTGCGGGGAACGTCATCGGGAATGTAGTACGAACACGACGGAACGACTGGTTCGATGAGGAGTGTAGGAGGGCGATAGACGAAGAAAACGCCGCGCAGACGGCAGTAGTGCAAAGAGGCACCCGTCGGAACGTGGAAAATCAGCGACAGCGGAAGAGGCAGCGAGTCCGAATTTTCCAGGAGAAAAAGCGCCGGAGGAGCTGGATCAGCTGCATCGTTCCGAAGAAACACGAAAGTTCTATCAGAAGCTCAACGCATCTCGCAAAGGTTTTGTGCCGCAAGCCGAAATGTGCCGGGATAAGGACAGGGGGCATCCTGACGGACAATCGTGAGGTGATAAAAAGGTGTAAGCAGCAATTCGATGAAAACCTGAACGGCGCACATGCAGGAGATCAAGGCGGTGGGTAGCTACATCGACGTAGAGGAACTACTCCCAACAATGAGTGAAGTTAAGGAAGCCATTTGTCAGCTGAATAGCAACAATTCAGCTGGGAATGACGGCATCGCAGCTGAACTTATCAAAATCAAACTTAATCAAGTTGGCCGATTGCCTACATCGGTTGATGGTCCGGATCTGGGACACAGAACAGCTACCGGAGGAGTGGAAGGAAGGGGTAATATGTCCCATCTACAAAAAGAGCGACAAATTGGACTGGGAGAACTACTAAGCGATCACTGTCCTCTATGCCACCTACAAAGTGTTGTCCCAAATCCTACTCAGCCGCCTAACGCCACAAGCAAACAGATTCGTGGTAAGTTATCAAGCCGGCTTCATGGACGGACGGTTCACGACGGACCAGATCTTCACATTACGGCAAATCCTCCAAAAATGCCGTGAATACGTGCAGGAGAACGGAGTGTGGAGGCGAAGGTTGAACCATGAGCTTGCTCGACTTTACGCGAACCCAGTATCCAGAAGGTGGTGAAGGCTGACCGGATACGCTGGGCAGGATATGTAGCAAGAATGCCGGACGACTGCCCTGCAAAACATGTGCTCACTGTCAATCCGGTAGAAACGGAACGAGCATGGGTGCAACAAGCGAAGTGGTTAGACCAAGTGGAGCGTGATCTGGCGTATATGGGATGCCTTTAATGTGGCCTTTAATAAAGGTTCATAACATTAAAAAAACTGATCTTAAAAATTAATTTTCTGATCTAGCTTTGTTACTTGCTGGCTTATCGTTATAGATAGACAGTATTTTCAACATTTATGCATTTATTTTCAATTTAAAAACAAACAAGTTTTAATAATTAAACGTTCTAACACTCCTTTTACCAGAAACAACTTCCCTGCAACGCTGGACTGGCTGATACAAAACGACAGTTCGGCCAAGCTTTTAAACTGTGATACCCTTTCCTGTCTTCAGTCGACTCCGTCGATAGCAACGAACGCCACGCAGGACGATCCTACGCAGGCTCCATCGTCGTCACACGGTGGCACCACCAGTGGTGGTCGCACGGTACCCAACTCACCCGTCAAGGCTGATCCAACCGGCGACGAGCACCAAGAAAATTTCACCTCTAGCTCTTCCCCAGTGGCCACGACCAGTTCACCACCGGAAGTAACGACGGATGCGCATCACCAAGGAGAAGTAGTAATTTTAGACGAGGATTCGCAATTCGTTGATCGAATGCAGTCGGTGGAGACTCTGTTGGATATCATCCGACAGTACGCCGATCGTGACGTGTACCCCGTTCAGGAACTGGTCAACTCGATCATGGAGATGGGTTTCGACGAAAGGAGCGTTCGTGATGCGCTGATGGCCACCAGGAACAATCAGGCGGCTGCTGTGAGTATTTCATTGGATTTTTTACTGTTTAGTTATTTAATTTAGAAATAAAACTTTTCTTTATCACAGTGCGAGTGGCTTCTCGGAAATCGGAGTAAAAGTCTGACTGAGCTGCGCGATGGTCTGTCGCCAGATTCTCCAATTCTGCAGGTTCTATTAGCTTCGCCCCAAGTACAAATTAGTTTAGGCAATCCAAAAATGTTTATAGGTGAGTGAATGACCTGGTAGTTTAAATAAGAAATTGCAAACTTAGAGGTTTTCCTTTTTCTCGTAGCTCTACTATCAATGCTGGACAACTCCTCAACCATGACGATGTGGCTCAGCGACAACGACACGTCTTCGGTGCTGGGACACATTCTGAGGACGTACCATGAAGAGAAACACATCGTGGCAATCAATCAATTCAACAACAGTAGTGCACAAAGCAACGCAAACAATTCTACCAACTAGTCATTATAGGGTTTTACTGTTAGAATCTAGACTTCTCTTTCCACAAAACTCACTTCTACCAGTGCAAGAATGAAGCTTGAACGTTATCTTGCTGGGAAAGAAACAGCGGGAGCACAGTTAGGAAACTTATGACAAATATTGTTCCTGGATCAATTAGCGAATAGCAGATACAAAAAACCAAATTTAGCGGATTTTAAGAAATGTTACGAAGTATGTGAGCGTAATCAAATTTGTTGGTGATTTGAACGAGAATAAAATTACAAATACAGCATTTGCCGCTTAACGAAAAACGCTTCATACTATGCATCGGTAGATAAATTTCTTCATAATGTTCAATTCAGTAGAAGCTTTGCTGGTAATAACTTTGCTCACACTACTTACTTACTTTTCGAATCAATTTCTACACACGCTCTTCTGATATTCGATACGAAGCCGATATGCACTATTAATATAATCATTGCTTTGTATTCTAAGTTCGAGTGCCGTTAAAGTAACTATACCTTAGGAAGAGATTCATAATACGAAATAGAATGCTCACATGCCATTTGTTGCATCGTTAAAACGCAGACATAGACACACACACCAGTGCCAATTAATCGAAAACGTGTTACAAAACATTCCAAAGTACCGGATTCAAAAACAAAGAGGTAACTAAAATATGAAGCAAACAAAAACACAAAAACAAACAACACTGTCGCTTTGTAGCAGCACGCGCATATTCGTAATACGGAAAAAAATTCTAATATAAGCTGAGGATACTGAGGACGAATTTTAGACAGAGGCATCGTTGTGATGTAACAATCATTCGAGGTGTAAAATGTGTAGGCACGTGTCGATGTTTGATCTCATGATATTGGTTTGTAGAACGATTTCGAAACAGTTGACCTTTTGTTTACCTGGCTAAAAAAACGGATTTATTCCCCTCAATTTAGTTAATCGATTTAGTCATATTTTGTTTTGGAGTTTTTGAAGTAACTAAAGTTAGGTACTTATGTAGGTATATCCTTCCCTTTTTTCACTGGCATAATTTCTGTCATACAGATAACTTTTTGTAAAACATCAACAAATTGAATTTTTTTTTGAACGACGCACTCCTACTAATCGTATCATAGATTTTAGAACCATCAACACAGCTGAAGTACATTTTTATGAATCTTGTCATGTGATATCGCAAGCTGGAATTAGTGGATGAAGTTAAGGCAAATTCAAATACATACAGCCACGTTTATTTGAATAATAAATAACGTTTCACTTTCGTTATTTTTTTTCTTCGAAAATTGATCTTTCCCGTCGTTTATCCAACGCTTTTGTACGTACCATGATTATGCGCTTGTTCTCTGTGAAGGATTTTAGATCACAAACAGGAACAAATGTAAATTGATGAAGAAAGGCACATTCTCAACAATGGTGTGAAACGCCAACTTTTCAGTTCAATACTTTCGCAACGTCGTCATGGGTTTTACACCGCCGGTTGATGGCCATGCTGGCGTAGGTTCCTCTCAGCTTGGAGATCATAATGATACCCAACTCAGCCTTGCCCACTGTGCTAGCCGATGGCACTTGATCGTTGATATACTTGGATACATAAAGAAACAAATCTTTGGCCGTCGGCGAGACTGGTCCCTCGAGCACCGGGATGATCCGGAGCGCCAAATCGCGTAGTTCGGCATTCATAGTGCTACACAGCTTGCAACCTTTGCCTATACTCAACTGTTTTCACGACAGTTTTTCTTTTTATACGTCACAATCACAAAAAAGCGGTTGCAATTTGTTGCTTCTGATAAACCAATCATATTTTTGTGGTTACAACTAGCGGTAAAATGATAAAAAATTAACAGAATTCATTCAAGGAAGTTATAGGTATTTTATTCCGATGCGCCTATCAGTAATTTGTAATACTCGGTTCGAGAATGTCGAAATCAATAAAAATATTTCTTGGTGACCTTCAACATAGTTTACCAATTGTAGTTTGTAATTTATTAACTTTAAAGCAGCCTGTCGGTTACAATCAACTATTAGTTCAGGTTGAGAAAATCACTTATCCAACAAAACGTGTGGATAAAAATACTTCACAAATGTTTCCTCAACTTCCAAGTGTGGAATAACGTACCTACCCGTTCCGACTCGATCAACTGACGACCTAATTGATCATCTCCCTAACTCCCAATGATTCCGGAACTCCCCAACCACCCCACAACATCTAGGCACACTGATGCAGCGTTTGGGCCACCTCTTCGTACGTTTTACAGGCAGCGTTGATCACGTTGATGGCGTAGAAGCCCCGCATCTTTGACAGCATGATCATACCGAGCTCGTGGACGGCCTTGTTGTAGTCACTGCCCGCAAGTCGGGACTTGATGTAGTCGGCCAGGTACAGGAACTGGGCCTTGTCGACCTGCGTAGACTGGGCGTCCAGCGTCGGCAGCATCCGGAAGGCAAGATCCCGCAGATCGGCGTTCATTGCACTTGAAAAAGGATCAATTATTAACGGAAAAGTAATCTTGATTCTAACGAATAAACTCTTACCAGAATTATGAAGATGATTTGGTAATGGATCGATGGATCCGCGATTTGTTCGTAAATCAAAACAATTGAAAAAACAAGTAAACTTTAGTTTGACAATAGACACGCGTTGCCATAATTGAAAGCTTTTGTTCGACTTTTGGTTGACGAAAGCTTAAAACGCATGGTCTGAGGAATGAGACATATTAAATATTCATCAGCATTCGACGAAGCTTCGGATAAGTTTTCAAATTTGTGATATTGATTCGCATTGCAATACAATTTACAAAGAAATATAAATTTTCAATTGATTTGGTAAAAAATAAAAACATCTTTAATGGATTCCATTAAATTTCCAAGCTGTCCTCCCGATTAGCTTTTTAGCTGTTCTCTGAACTTACTTCAAATGCTTAACCCAATTTTTTTTTTTCCTGTTGACTTGCTGTTTATTTTGTTTTCCTAACTATCTTCCCGACTCGCTTTTCCGCAGTTTCAAGCTGTCTTCTCACTCAACTACTTTTAAATGCTCGAAGATTTTTCAACTATTTTTTTTAATTGTTGTTCTCTCAACTCGTTTTTTTTTGGAATTTAAGCTGAATGCTTAACTCGTTGGAAATGTCCAATCTTTTCCAGCTGTCCCTTCGACTCGCTGCTTTTGTTTATAAAATTTTCTTTTTTCAAGCTCTCTACCCGTCTTGTTTTTTGCTTTTGCAAACTGTTTTCTCACAACTCTGTGGAAATGTATAAAGAAATTTAGCTGTCTTCTTGACTCGCTGTTTTTTTTATCTTTTTATCAAGTTCTTCTACCAATTAACTTTTTTGAAATTTCCAGCTGTCCTAATAACTTACCAGAAATGCTGTCCAACTGCTTTTCAAGCTGTTCTGCTGACTCGATTTTTCCGCAGCCCTTGCCCTTGAATTAACTAGAAATTCAAAATCAACTCCATATCAATTTATCCCATGACGGCCTTTTCCGAGCGCATAAAACTACTCAACCAAATCTAAAATGAAGATAATCAATTTGTACGATCAAACAAACATTGGTAACGGAGACATGAATGTACGTTTTAAGTCCAATCGTACAAAATTTATCCAGGTGAATGAATCTGAATCAATTTTGAGTCATCGTTTATTAAGTAATGTCAACAATTTAGCGCCCTTGTGATAACTATCAACCTCTCAGTGCAAAATTCGATAAACAGAACATATTATCAACTACGTGTTGTAGTACCCAGTTAATTATCTTGCTTTCTTCCAAACAAACTTATTCATGTGAAGGTATCTCGCTCGAGTTCTTTGTGAATGAACAAAGCAAAAGGCTTCAACTGCACATTTCGTAGCGTAGCGCATGGATGCTTAAACAAGCAACAAGTCTAGGCGAGGCTGAATACGGCTTTCTAGATAAGCTCAGTACCCACTTGATGATAACCATCAGTGCAAAATAAGTTTTCACCGGAAACGTTTCACACTCAAGAGCCGTACCAGTTTCTACGAGGTTAGCTTGGCTGGACTAGGTTGGATTCGGTGATAGTTTAATTTTTACCAAAAAGAAAATTGCTTTCTACCTACTAATAATTCAATGATTTTTTTTTCTCCCTTTTAGAACTAAACAAACTTGATTCGAGGATGAATGCCGATTTTCGAAACTTTGCTTTTCAACTGTTGCCGGTGTTGACGAGCTCAGCTACCCAAAGTGAAAGGGAACAATTCCGGTACCTAGCCGAATATCTACATCAACGCTTGTCTTTGCAACACTCCGACAGCACAACGATGGAAGATTTTGTGGCTATTTTGGTATCCAAACTTCGTGGGGATTGCGTTTCGCCCTTTATAGAGTATCGATGCAAAACTTTTGCACATTTTTTAGATCTTTTAGATACTGTATTTTACTGAATCGAATATCATCTTCCTATATCAATTTACGACTATTGGGCTGAGAGAGATTTTTTTAACGATTGTAATTTTCGTGATTATTAAGCTGTGTGTTTTGCAGAAGACCAGTGTTAAACTCGATTAAAAATTATTATTGTCATTCAACTTAAAATTCATCTCATGTCATTAACCTGGATTTAGCAAAATTGTCCACTATGTAGGTAGGGTAGCAGACCACACCAGGAATTTGTCATCGAAAAATATCATGTCCTTTAAAAAAATTTAGGTAAAACATATTTTTCTTTATTGTTTACAAACAGCATCGGCTAAAATCGAACTAGTAGTGTGTTCTACAAATAAGTTAGTTTTACTCACAAAGTTTTGTTTTGAGTTTTGCGCTTGTGAAAAAAAATCATACATTCGTAGAGTTAAGATAAAGGTCAGTCACTTGTTTCGAATTACAGAACAAATCAAAAACAAATATTAATTATAAAATAAGTTCAAGCATGAGTTCATTAATGGTATCCTTCTTCTAACGGCTTATTACCTAAAGATCACAAACATTCTCTCCTACGCAAAAATATTCACTCGTAGTTACACATATACAGGGTCCTAGAAAGGTGCTACTGTACAATATTATTTCCTCTACGGACACGGGAGAAGGCTTATTGCGCACGCAGTTACCACACGGCTGGAAACAATTTTTTTAGCGCAGGCAGCACGTTTGCCACTATTCATTCGATGCACAACCACAGAACGACACACGCTTGTCTCAGGAATGATGGTTGGTTAATGATTGTTCCCAATGTTATGGGACGAAACGGGTTTAACACCACCGGGACGAAACAGGTGAACACCACCACCAAACTAGCTACTGCTCGACGGCAAGGCGCCACCGGAGGCAGACTTCTCCAGCTCGTTGGTCATGTTTGTGCGGACCGTTTTCAGCACCACGTTCGTCTTCTGGATTTGCTGCTTGATATCCCGTTCCAACTGCTCCTTACGTTTGTTGGACGATTTGATACTGTCGTAGGCGAGCTCCAGGTGCCGCCGGGTTTGCTTGTAGCGACGCTTCAGCTCGGCAAAGTCGGCCTCGATTTTGACGCAATCGTGATTCACGGACAATCGGTTACTCTCACCGCCTTCGACCTCCCCAGACGAATTGAGCTGCGGTTTGGCTGCGGAGGTAAAAAAAAAGCGATTTCTTATTGAAGACGAATCAAATGTGATTTTTTTAAATTGAACTTACCTTCTTCTTTCGATTCCACTAGCAACAGGTCGCTCATTGACTTGGTGAGTTCCAGTGTTTTGAGCAGTGGCCTTGCCGGACTTGTTCCGGTTTCCGTTCCCCTCTGCTTACCGACGCTTTCGGTGTTGGACAGGCGCCCGGCGTCACTTTCGATACCGAGATCGGGCGAAGAGTTCTCCAGCCGACGTTTGCTGCTTTCGGTTTTGATGGCGCACCGATTGACTCCTGCTACGAGCAGTTCTTCCGATGTATATCCGGATCCGGCAGATCCTTCGGCACCAGATGTGCTACTGTTGAGGCGTTTGGGTGGTGATCGTTGGGCTGCTTGGGCCTGCATTAATGCTTGAAGCTCTACTAATTGTGTGTTGAGTTTGTTTTTCTCTGCCTTGATGGTTTCAAGGTCCGTGCGAACGTGTTTTAGTTCGTCTTCAAGCATCCGTTTTTCGTTGAGTGCCTTTGTTCGTTCAATGGCAGCCTTGGAAGCCTGAAGGGTGGTTTCATCCAATGTCTTGCGCATGGTTTGTACACTCTTTTCGGCCTCGGTCACTTTGTGCTTGAGTTTTGATTCCTCTTCGGACATTGTAACTAAATTTAGATGGGCGTCTTCTAGCCGGAAGTGCAGCTCGTTTAGTTCTTTTATTTTTTCTTGGTAGATGTTTTTGGATATGTAGCTTTCTGTAAGGCTAGCATCAAAGGATGCTTGTTTAGCTTTTAATTGACTGTCGAAAGACTCTGTTAGTTCCTGACGGAGATTTTCTAAGCGTTTTCTTTCTTGAGCAAGTAAGTTGTCTATTTGGGTTTGGTGTTTATGTTGAATTTCCTGATGTTCGGAGCGCAGTGTATCGAGTTTCATGACCGCGACTCGTAGATCAACGAATGCTTGCTCTCTATCTTTCTTGAGCTTTTCGATAATTTCATCTTTCTGGTGAATTTCACGGGTGAGTTCGTTCAGCCGCACTTCCGTTTCACTGATTCGTTCCATTTGAACACCATTTTCTTTCTCTAGCCGTTGATTTACGTGACGAGTATTTTCTAATTCTGCCTGGGTTCTTGAGGCCTTCATTCTTTCTTCCTGAAGCTTACTGTCCAAGTCTACTAACCGACTTTGGATCTCCAGAATTTTACTATCCTTCTCTTGCAGACTTTCTTGTAGTTGTTTGAGCTCTTGGATTTGCTTTCTAGATAGACCAATGTTGGCCTCATTCTCAGAGGTGGAACTAAGTTCCTGAAGGATGGTTCCTCTGCCATTGGCAGGCTTTCCTTTACTGGCCGAGTTGTTAACAGATGCTCGTTCTTCCAGCCCGATACGGGCCAAAGAAACATCTCGATCCGGTTCAGACCATGCTTCCGAATCTGAAAGAGGTTCCGTCAGTACGGGTATCAACCTTCTTTTTACTTCGACACTCTTTCGACCACGTTGGCCTTCGAGCTGTCCTCGCAATTCACGATTTTCGGCTTCCAGACTTTCAATGACCTTGGCCGCACTTCCACCGACAATATTCGCAGAATTGAAATTCTTGTTCTCCTTATTGTTTCCTAAGAAGCTTTCTTCTACCCCTGTTCCATCGAGGAAGCCGCTCAAACAGCTCAAATGAGCCAAACTATTTTCAGGAAGCGAAAATCCAGTTACCGATATCGACATGTTCAAACTCCTGCTCAAGTCCAGGCTCCTGTCTACAGCCTTTCTGATCGCCTTCCTCCGATCCATCGAAAGCGAGCCACTAAACTCTTTGTTCTTAAGAAGCGAATCCAGGAAGCCGGCCAGTTCTTCCAGCCGGGCGGTCGATATCTGGCAGAGCTCTACGCATTCCTTGCGCCACCGGTTGGCTTTGTCGGTTTCCTCCCTCGCCTGAATCAGTTCTTCGTTCAGCTGTTTGATGATGATGTTCTCGTTGCTGCGATCATTGGTGCAGCCACTGGTAATCCGTTGGATCAGGCTGTCGTTCTTCTTCTGTAGCGCCTTCAACCGCCGGCACAGGGCGTCGTATTCGTCCTGGGAAACGGGTTGCTCGTTCTGGTCCACTATTGGTGCAGAAGCTGCCAGTGCGTTGGATGTTTCATTGTTGTCCGGGTTCGAAATTTGCTGTGGAAAGGAGAAGGAGAGCGTTAGCAATTGATGCCTCATGAATGGAAACGTTTTTTGAGGGAACCGTGAACCTTTCACATTTAACTCGGTGCATCTGGAGGTATATGTGTGATGGTTTCATTAACAAGATGGTTAACATCCCAACAAGTGATCTTGCTTTTTATTTTTGTAACATTTAGTGTGGGTTTAGTCACGATCAGATACCTATTACTGATACTGATTAGTCAATGTCGAGTTTGATTTATGCGCATGATTTTTTTCTCTCGATTCGATAAGTTGAAAAGTATGATGTTCGAAGAAGCAACAATAACAGCTTGAATTGTTAATTTCCCACAAATTCTTCCAAATTTTAAGAATGCTCAAAGATCAAAATATTTCAATCCGAAGTTTCGGGTTCGCCGTGGTCTTTGCAGATTCTTAATGTGCTTTTATTCAAGTGGATATTTTTGAGCAAACGATAAAACCTTCACCAGTATTCACCAAAATCAAAAAATCAATAAGTAAACTTAAATTTGACAAACCTGATAAAAATCTTGATTACCAACAGCTGATAATAACGTCAAAAATTATATTTAATGAAAATTTGTCTCTGCCGCAAATTATTCCATCATCAGGGTGTGAGAGGCATGCAAAGCTAAGAAACTGAGTTTTTTTAACGAATTCCGATGAATTTGGCAGGCGATTATTGTGATGATTGAAAAAAATTCTAGTTCAATTTTATCTTCGACCGAACAAACTTAGTGTAGCTCGTGCAGGTTTTGAAGGTATCTATTCACAAATAGAAAGGGAAAGAGTTTCAAAATTATAAACGGTTCATGATCGGATGATCAGCCTAAGTAATGGACGCTTCATAAACAGTTTGGTACTGGGGTTTAGTTCTTTGTGAAGTGCCTGTACCTTTTTAACGGCGGGTTCTTTGGCGGTTGGTTCTGAGTTCTGCACAGCGCGGGTAACACAGGATCAGACCGGAACAAAACAAATCAATTCAAAATCACACATTTTTTTGTCAAAACTGTAAGACAAACATCATAGACAACTTACCGAATTTCGCTTCAGCCGAGCGATTTCCTTCTCCCGTTCGGTGATCGTTTTCAGCAAATTTTGAACCACGTGGACCGACTTCAGATGCTCGGCGGTCTTTTCCTTCAGCTTCGTCTCGGCATCGTCCAGCATGCACAGCTTGTCGGCCAGCTCGGACTTTGTCTCGAAGAGATCCTTCTTCAATCGATGAACCTGAAACGAAATAAATTCAGTTAATAAACTTCTATTAAACTTCAGCTCGATTGATCATCGATGAAAAACACTGGAATACTGTTGAATAATTGATAGGTATATTTTTGCTTATAACATTTGGTAAATTTCGAAACATTTCAAGGCTTGAGATTTTTGAATTCACTTATCAATGCCTGAAACGTTGAAAGAACGTTGTTGAGTGAAACTTTTCAGAGAGAAACAAATATCTTGTGATAAAACCTTAATTTTGTCAAACCGATGGTTACGGGCAGTTCGGTTGGACAGTGGCCAGTCCAGGGCACTTCTCGATCGTTGGTTGCGATCTTCGTTGAACTGGCTAGCGAAAATCTCCGACTCGGAACCAGCGATTCTGCGTCCCAGATACAGATTGCCAAAACTATTTCTTCCCATTAGTTCGCTGTCTTCTCGCCGCAACGTTGACGAATGCCAGTTGCAAGAATCTTTGGACTGGGCACGACTGGGAGACGGCGAAGCAGCGGAACAGGACCGAGATACCGAAGTGCTCAACCTGGTGGGAAACATATCGTAGAGAGCTTCCGGCTCGCAGGGCGCGGGCATGCTTTTCGGCCGAATTTTATTTCGCACCGTTAGGGCTTGAATCTTGAGTTGCTCTATTTCGAACAGCAATTTGTTTCGTTCCTGTTTGAACTTGGAAGCGTGCTCATTGTGGCGCAATTGGTAGGAGCTCTTCGAGGAAATTATGTCCTACGATAAGGCAACGATTATTCGGAAGGAAATAGCAGAGTCAATTTATGGGATTACAATGTACTTTTTGCAACATTGATGTAACCGTGCAGTTCTTTGTAAGAGTGGGTTAGAGAGCTTCACAATTCTAATGCCCAGGAAAACTCAAAGTCTGGCTATCGATCAATATGTTTTGATGTAGGTATCATTTGTGCCAACTTATTCATTTAAGTTATTTTCGTCATTGGTTATTCAGGTTAATTGGGTGATTTTATTGTCGCAATTTTCTATTTTGTCATTTCTATCGTTTCCCGAGCAGAACAAATTTTGCTATGATGCCATGCTAGTTTGATCAGTTTGGTATTCTAATTTTGAATCTGTGAAAATGAATACCTATGATATAAGATAATGAATGATGCCTCTTTTTGCTATGACAGATAAATCAACACAAAATCACGTGCGTGCCATGCCGATACTGAACGAATTTGCTGTTTGTTTTCAATTCAATGAAACTAATTTATCTTCACAGAAAATTGAGTACCAAATCTTGCTATCATTTTGATCTCACTTTTCCCCTTTATCAAAATGAATGAAACCTCAATACCAATACCAAAATGTCCAGCCAATTTGCTGTCGATGCTTTATTTTGGTGTTATTTTGCCATCATATTCTAACATATTTATGTATCAATGGAGGCCAACGAGAAAAACAAACTTTATGCTATAATTTTGGTATTGATAGCTGATTTTGGTTTCAGTTAGCTATGGATTTGGACATCAAAGTCTGCTCGGGTTGTGTCCTTTGTAAGATTTTTGTCATTTCTGTCATTTTGTTTATTATCTCATTTTTGTATCTTTTTTTTACATGTAACTTTCATCATTTATGCCTATTTTTTGTCATTTTTGTTCCATCAATTTTGTTATTTTTGTCATTTTATTGTTATTTTGGAATGTTTCTTAATTTCGTTTTTTGTTATTTTTGTCGTTGAAGTCATTTTTTTTAAATTTGTTCTGTCAAGGATTGTTATTTCTGGCATCTTGTGTAATTTTTTAAATTTCTACTGTAATAAGGTTGAGTATTGATTGCTTAATGTGGTTTTGTTATAACAAATTTTTTTCCAGTTTAATTACCACTGACGATTGTATTCGGTAAAGTAGAACGTGTAAAAATTATGATAGAAATTTTTTAAGAAGCTCTTAGAATACTGCACGGTACAACAACAATGAAAACGTAAAATTCGTTAAAGATTCAATATAACAACTGTAAAATAGATTCAATGCTAAAAACTTCTGATATTTAAAGAATCTTTCATTTGAATTCTCAAAAATGCCTAGCAATCGCCAAAGAACAAAAATCAATTACGCTCATTTCTTGAACAAGCCGCGTTTGATCGGTGATGATTTTCAGCTGCTTGCAACAGTCTTCCTTCAACCGGCGGTTTCGTTCCTCCAGGTGAGCAGTCAACGATTTCAAAACCCTCGTTTCCAGCTCCAAGTGCATCGCCTGTTCTTCCTTATCATTGACTGAATTTTGAAGCATTTTTATCATTCGCTGATCCAGTTTTTTGTTTAAAATTCAGTTGTTATTTTTACTGTTTAAATGATTACTATTGAACTTACCTCTGCATCCGACGTTGATCTGTCGTTCTCCTCGAGTTTGTCCTTCATCTCGGCACACTCGAACCGTAGTTCGTTCAAATCGGCCTCCATGCTTGAAATCAACCGTTCCTTCTCCTCCAGCTGTTTGTGCAGCTCTCCGATCCTGTGGCAGAGTTCTTCGTTCTGCTCGTGGCACTGCCGGATTGCATTCTCCATATCGGCGCTGTGCAGTTTATCCTGAACGCTCAAATCGCGATGCTCCATCTTGTCCAGGAAATCCAGCAGACCGGTTTCGTTGAATCGAGCGCGACCGGTTAGATTCACGGTGGCATTACTGGCAGCGATCTGCTGGTGCTGTTGCCTTTCGGCCGCCTCCATGGTTTTAATTTCATGCTGCAGCATCTCCAATCGATGCTCCATGTCGCCGATGATTTCCTGGTGTTGCTCGTCGGCCTTCCGCTGGCTAGCCTCCATCAGCTCCATGGCTTTGGCCGCTTGGCACAGCAGATCCTGCTTCTCTTGCAGATCACGCCGCAGGGATTCCACCTCAACCTGTGGAAATAATTATTTTTTGAATAACAAAAAAAAAATGTTCGGAGGGTTTTTCTTTTGATGAAATTTACAGCTAAATGTCTTTGGGCGCATTAAATTGAGTATAAGCAAATTTATGTTTACTCAATGCGTTCAACCGCGAAAGTAATAAATTCATGCTCCACTAATTTAGTCATCCATCTCGTGAACCAAAAACCCAACTTACCTTCAGATCGATATTCTGGCGGAACAAATTTTCCGGCGCACCTCCCTCGGAAGACGGAGGCACAGAAGCGTGACCCCCGATCAGGGAGGATCCACTGCCGGTGGGCCCAACGACGGCTCCAACGCCGGCACTCCCACTGGCACTGCTGCCTCCACCCATTCCAGTGTTCTCCTCCAGGAAGTAAATGCGCAGCTTGAGGTTGAAGTTCTCCTTGCGCAGGGCGGACATCTGCTCCTCATACTCGCGCAACGATCGGCCCTGGGCCGGGGACGTTTGGCCGGCCAGGGCGCTCATCGACGGCGACCGGAAGCCCATCGAATCTGGTTGAAAAAGAGAGAAACGGTGACAATTACCTATTATCTGAATGCAATTTATAAATTAAGAAATATGTATGAAGTTTCAAACCGAAGGGGTCCATTTTTTCGCAGAGTATGGACTTAAAATATTTTGATACTACAGATGCTTCTAGCAACGCAGAGCGGAGGAATCTTTTTATTGTTAAAGAAAAAAAAAGATGAAACATTCGTGTCTAGTTGAAGTTTTAATTCTGAGGACTTTTTAATACTAAGCAAGCCATGGACCGTTTCAGTAGGGTGGCCTAGAAACTGCATACATATGTTTCAGGCTGACCTAAATATTTAAATTAATTTCATA
This sequence comes from Uranotaenia lowii, assembly GCF_029784155.1. Taxonomy (NCBI): domain Eukaryota; kingdom Metazoa; phylum Arthropoda; class Insecta; order Diptera; family Culicidae; genus Uranotaenia; species Uranotaenia lowii. Next base: position 46,651 of record NW_026598534.1, on the reverse strand, counting down.
ACGTTCACTTATATAATTTTTTTTGAAAAACATAAGCTTTCAACTATTATTCGGTTCAGCTTTGACACTCGATTTACCGGGCACGACGTTTTGATGCGTTTGGAAATTCATTCGGAGAATTCCAAAATTCTAAAAACTTTAACTTTTAAACTTGAACTTTTTATCTTTGAACAAGTTATACAGTGGTGTTGGAAAAAAAAATAGCAGCGCCACTAAGTTCTAGGTTAAATGTTATTAACTCGTGTAAACTTAATCCACTTTCTAAAAAAATAATACGGGTTTGTGTATTTTATGAAGAAGATTATTATGGAGTTGTTTATTGGATTCCCGTGCATTTGTCAACGAATTTGAAAAAAAAACATATTTTTTCCAGCTGGTCGAAAAATTTTTTTTAAATTAGTCTACATTTTTCACTTTTATCACAAACTTGATACTGTGCATCTTCTGTTCTTATAAAATGATTGTTGTTTTTATTTCATTTTAAAGGTTTCATATCGAACTTCGAATCTACATATGTTTGGGTTTGCTATGTATTTTTTCGAACAAAACTGTAATATATATATATATATATATATATATATATATATATATATATATATATATATATATATATATATATATATATATATATATATATATATATATATATATATATATATATATTCATCTGTACTAAGATTATAACAATTCTGGGAAATACGCATTTCGCACATTCGTAATTAGAATGGTTGTTATAGCAAAGTAAGTTAAGAGAAACTAAAATAGAGGTCATTAAGAAGTAATTGATAAAAATTACCAATGCTCAAAAACAAAACATACATAAATTTAGGTACAAAAACACTGCTGCGCTAGAAAACATTCAAAGAAGTAATCCAGAAAAAAATGCTACACAAAATTCATGAGGTTTATGAGAAAATCATTCATTTAGCATTAGTTTAGTTCTGACGACAAATGGAGAAAATACACAATAATATCAGGGTGACCAGCGAGTTACCTTTTTCGAATTCCCGGTTTTTCCGTAAGATAATATATGATTTCCCCGGTTAAAGAAATCTGTACATCGGTTTTTTTTTTCTACCAAAGCAGTGGACATTTATGTGTATGAATATTTGTTTGGATACTTCACAGAAAACATAATATTAACACATTTAAATGCAAGAAAATCATCAAAATCAAGAAAATAATTTTAGTAGAAAATAATACTAGAATCCTGCGAAATCTTGTCGAATATTGCCACCTTCTCCTCAAACTATGACAAAAATTTCACTTTTAATAAAATTTATTTTCCTGGTTTGGATATGTTAAAATATTGCTTTGATATATAGCCATGTTATCTGAAAATTTCAAGTTGAAGTTCCAATGAAAAATTTGTTTGTTTAATGCCCTCGTATTGAATTTTGCTGTTGAGCTCTGGATTCTGATATTTGAAAGTTGATCATGAACAGTCAATTTTGGATTTAATTATTCATCCATAAATTAAAACTAAATTTCAAATTGGATTTCATAATTCTAATTTAAATTCAAATTTTCACTTTTGATGTTAACTCACGATTCATGTTAGGTAGAATTCAGTTTTTTGTTGGATAACTTTTTTTTTGATAATGCGTTATCTAGAGTTTGACCTGGATTTTGGATTTGCAACATTAATAAAAAATCTAAGAATTTTCAGTCCGGCCACTAGAATGTTGTAATAAAGACTTTTGATTTGACATTTTAATTCAAATTTTCAAAACCGTGCTGAGGGAGAAATTTTTAAATTCTAGATTTTTTGTAATGAATTCTTAATAAACATTATTCCGAAACTCATACACATATGTATGATTGACATTTTTTCACACTTCTTTCCTAATGAAGAATGTGGTTATCAATGAAAGCGCAACATGCATGAATAACACAAATCAAACAATTTGAGTTTTATAAGAATTTTTTTTAAATATATTATTAAGGAAATGGAAATTTGAAGTACCTATGTTTGAGATAAAAAGGTGTGCGTGTACTTTTGTATTCCCAATTAAAATAGCCGAAAATCAGTCAATTTCATTCAATACTCATTTGTTCAGCATATTGATACGATTTTTTGATCGCTTATTTTCTGCTTATTTTCAGTTTTGATTCAGCATAGCGTGTCTCTGATGAAGTTTGAACATAATAAATTCTAGGCTAGTTGAAAGAAAGATGCTAAGCATCAATCTCAAGTTTTAAAATAAGAATTCAGCAAAAAAAAAAATTTTAAAGCAAAATGTAAGTGCTGCTGAGCAAAGAAATTCCCGGTTTTTTTCCCGATTTTCGCGGTTCGCTGGCATGTATGCATGTACAGTACCGTTCATAATTGTATAGAAATTGGAAGCAAGCGCACTGTCACTTCGATTTTGAACTTCCATAACTGCGGTAGATAGATCAACTATCACACTATTATCACACGAAATTTGAGCTCTCTCGAGTTCGTATGGCCTGAGAAACAGTAATTTTACGAAAATCGGACTTTTTGGACTTTTCTCATTTAAACTGCAATATCTCTGAAACTACGCAACATTTTTGATTGAAATTTTGCACAGTGATTGTTGAAATATAAAGGTAACATGTCTGAAGTTTTCGAAAAGTTCTATCGATGAGATCAAAAGTTACGCGAGGTGCAATATTGCAGGCATGAACCTTGAATTGTGATTTCTATAGAATTTTGGACGAATGTTTTCATAGGAAAATCATATTCTCTGTTTAACAACCAGTTAATCTATTTCAACCGAAAAATCACAACAATATCGCGAGATTCTGATTTTAAAACACAAATAGACCATTTATTCCATTTTTTCTTTCCTTCATTGCTTTTGCCAGACATTTTTTGTCTGATTGGTGGAGGAAACGATATTGTTCTCATAAATCGTCCAAAATTCTATAGAAATCGCATTTCAAGGTTCATGCCTGAAATATTGCACCTCGCGTAACATTTGATCTTATCGATAGAACTTTTCGAAAACTGCAGACATGCTAGCTTCATATTTCAACAATCAATGTGCAAATTTTCAATAAAAAATGTTGCGTAGTTCCAGAGATACTGCAGTTTGAATGAGAAAAGTCCAAAAAGTCCGATTTTCGTAAAATTACTGTTTCTCAGGCCACACAAACTCCAGAAAGCTCAAATTATGTGATATAATAGTGTGATAGTTGATCTATCTAACGCAAAAAATTTGATCAAAAATATCATCGGAGTAAAAAGTTATGGAAGTTCAAAGTCGACAGTGCGCTTGCTTCCAATTTCTATACAATTATGAACGGTACTGTATGTTTACCATAACACACAATAATGTCTGTAAAAAATGAGGATACTATGCTATTTTTTTTTGTTAAAGAAGTACCTTTTTCAATCGATTTGTTGTTAAAGTAAGTTCTGTACGAACTTTATTCTTATTCACAGTATATTGGATTTCTTTTTCATTTAAACTTGAATTTTCTAAAATTTGTTTTATTGTTGGGAGTTGGTCACGAGAAAAAGTGGTAATCGGTCATGTTCATGACAGCTCCGCGAAAGTTTTATCGTTAAATTTTTCAAATATCGTTAAATAATTCAAATTTAAATGTTGAAATGCTGATTGCTTCAAAATCGAACGATGGGAACCAGATAAGAAGTTTTGAATACAAGCCTTCAAGAAATGTACCTATTCTCAATTAATTGCTTCCATAGCACTTCTACGCTACCGGCTTTCGGCATCCGGGTTTCGGATAGGATGTGTGGTTGCATTTTATACATGATAACATGGAAAATTTTTTGATAAAATATTTAATTTGAATAGTTTTACGAAATAAGAAAGCTCATCGACTTTGTGACGAAATGCTACGAGGGGGGAGGGGGGGGGGGTATAAAAACTCGAAAAAAAGCTACGTCATTTATGAATGTTCCCAATATAGATTCGCAGACGTATAGACAGTTTCTACAGCTGGGGTAATGACTTATCATTGTTTCATAATTTTTTAAAACAAGCTTCTGGAGAAAACTGGAATAACAAGTTTATGGTTGTTCCTAAAAAGTATCTTACTAAAAATCCTTCCGTTATTGATAATTTTTTTAAAGGGAGAGCATGAGTTTTGTGCACTGAGAATGAATTGCTAACCCCAAGCTACTTTTTTTTGACGTTGCACACAATTGTGTTTTTAAAAAAGAAAGAGTGAAGTACCGTTTTCAATAGTTTTGATGTTAAAGTAAGTTCTGTACGAACACACGATCGATTTCTTCGATCAATCACGAAGAAGCAATGTGGAACTCGTTCTACTTAGCCGTGCCAGCGAGCATGGAGCTCGCAGTGAATTCAAAAAGTTTTTTTTTCAAATACTCAAAAAAAAATATAATATTTGCAAACAATGTTGGAGAAGCAGTTCGGGTTCAATGATTAAAGGTGGATATGAGTAGTCTAACAAGCTTAGCTAAGCTAGGCTAATCTATTGAGAATAGTTTTAATTCCTCTTATGGAACCTAAAAAATTTGTGTGCGCTTATAGGGATTAAAGCACTATAATGTTTGTTATTTTAATTTTTTTTTCGATAACGTTTTGTCGTAATGCCATTTGTGTTATATTTGTCGTTCCTAAAATTATGTTTCATTCTGGGCATTTTTCCTTTTTTCATTTGTTGTTATTTTGTCAATTTTTTTTCACTCTTTCATTTTAATAACTTTTGACATTATTGTTAGTTTTGCCACTTTTGTCAGTTTTGGAAATTTTATCAGTGTTTCTTTTAAATATTTGTTTTTTTTTTGTCATTTTATTCATTCTTGTAATTTTTGTAAAAATCATTTTTGTCTTTTTGCTATTCTTTGCTTTCTTTTTTTTAATTTTGTCATGATTATTAATTTTGTCATTTCGGTTTTACTGTGCATTTTTGTAATATCAGTTTTTTTAAATTTATTTTTGACATCTGTGTGATTTTTGTAAATTATGTCACACATATTTGTAATTTTTGCCATTTTTGTCATTTCTATTATTTTATCACTTATGTGATTTTCTTAATTTTTTTAAATGTTTGTGAGATTTGGTTATGATTTGCTTCGCCATCGTTTTTCCTGATTTAATTTTTTATTTTTTGAAACTTTGATTTACTGTGCTTTACTCCTTAACAACTGAGTGTAAAGAAGAGGCGAAGCAATCGCAGTTCCCCTCACACTCAGTCCGATGGCTTTTGAAGTTTTCACTTCTAAGCGAACGTTGTTGAGGAGCAAAGGTTTTACCGACCAGTTTTGCATTTTCTCAAGAATGATGTAAGTCTTCAACACCTTCATCTTCTTCTAAAAAAGCTAACTTGCTTTATCTATTCAACTTTTCATTTCAATTCTTTCATTTAATTTCCACTTACAGTTCATCTCGCCGAAATGCCATTTCAATATTATTATTATGAATTAAAACGGCTATTTAAATCTCGAAACATTGTTATTTTGTGTGAAGTAGATATATTTATATGGTTATGGGTTTTGGTCTTTTTTTTTGTTAATTAAATGATTTTGTCTTTGTATGAATTCAATATTTTTTTTATGATTGTACATATGGCTATTTTTGTTTCTCTTGTTAGTTTTGTAATTTTCGTTATAAACCAAATTAATTTAAATTTGACGAAGATTTTATTAATTTTCAAGCAATTTTTAATACTACTGGTTTTTCAACACTGATTCTTACATAAATTCGTATTTATAGCTTACATGAGTTATCCATGGTGGCATCCTGTTGGTGTCCGGGACTTCCACTGCAAATAAAAAGAAAAAAAAGCAATTTATTCAAAGTTATAAACTTAATTTATGTAAAGATTATCCAGTACATGTTGCGACTATTGTGAGTTTTATTTTAAACGATGACAGATCTCGTAACTTTGTGTCGAGAAAAGCTCTTAACTTTGTCTTTATAAATTTAGATACCTTCATAGGGGAGGAGCGGGCTATATGCGCCTATTGCTCGCTTTTTCATTTTCTCAATTGAATTAATCTACTCCCCATTGATTGATGGCAATAGATTTTCTTCCTGGGGGTAGTAGATGAATTTCATCAAGACTCCCGATTGATTGTAAGCATTTAGCCGGTAATTGCTCATACGCCAGCCAGCCTAATAGTTAGTGTGTGGGTGGGGGTTGGAAAAAGTCTCAATTAAATGATCATCGCCGTTGGCTGCTCGGGTTCATTCCTCAGAGCCGGTGGCGTCATTTATATAGCTGCTAGAGTGCCGTATCACTCACATAATTATTGGCACTAAACCAAGATGGTAATGACAGCGAATTAAAACGTACATTGACCGCAGTTTTGTAGGAAAGTTTTTTTGTTTCTACTGCAGGCTGAACCAGAGACAGGGATAATTCGGGTTGAAGGATTCTTCCCGCTGATGACCTGACGGATGGTTATAGTTTGTTGAAAAATATATACCCATCATTAGAGAATGATTCTTGGGCCTTTTTTTTAACTATCACAGAAACTATAACAGTTTGAATTCTTAAGGCACAAAATTGTCAGTTAGTGACGAAACGTCCCTGATCCCCTGATAAGCGTTCATAGTATGATAAGTAACTTTTTCCAGAACGTTGAACAAATAAGTGAAATTGTGTCATGTTGTAACAATGCTTATCAGTATTTTAAAGCAGAGAAGACCGCAATAAAAAACATTGTGCTAGAAACTTATCGCTCCATTAAAATAAATTGATGAAGTTTTGGTCAAGATTCACCACAACCACGCTGTTTTCAGAAACGATATTGCGATAAGAGAAATTAAAAAAAAAGTTGAATTAATTCATCACCCTGAGCGTTATCGTTGTTGTTCAAACATCACGAGGAGGCAAGTTATTCTCATATTTGCATTTGGTTTGGGATGTGGACGTTCCTGTTGTAGCGAACTTGTTCAAGTGCAAATAGAGTGGAACGAAATTCGCAATAATTGACTCAATTGGTGGTTGCCTTTTTCCGCTTCAATAGTCATAGTGCGATGACTGTGTGAGTGTGACTTATGTGAATAGGCTCTGCGTTACGTTAGTGTTGAGATGATCTACAATGATAAATAATATTGATAACTATAATAAGCACGATAACGCTTCGCAATGAAAAAAAAAAGATGCGCCCGAAATCTTCTCGAACATCTTGAATAACGTTATCGATCGTCACGTACCAAAACACACTACTGAAGAGGATATACGACTTCTAGGACAACGACAGAACTACGACGACTAAAGACGGCAAAGAGATGTGCCCTAAGTAATTATAACAAATCAAGATTCTCCTACACTAAGGACATTTATCGTACACTAAATTCTGCTTATAAAAAATTCAGCACACCAAAACTATCTAGTTCGAGTTCAACGTGAGATTCAGTCCAGACGAGAATTGTTTTGTAAACATGTTAAAAGTCAACGAATTGAACCTGATCTGCCAACCCAAATGTTTCTGGATGACAATCCGTCGAACTCTGATCGTGGAGTCTGTGATGTCTTTGCCCACAAATTCTTGCCTATCTGTGATACACCTTCAACATCCCCTGAATATTTCCTCTTGAAATTTGGATAGTGCTGTCAGGAATATTGCGCAACTGGGCTTCTCTATAAACAACATTGTATTTGAGGATGTAGTCATCTCTAAAGCAGCAGCTAAGCTCAATAATTCTTTCCCTACTGGGCCGGACAAAATACCTGCTACTTTTCTGAAACGTTTTATGCCTATTTTGCTGACTCCTGTTAGGGTTATTTTTCAAGCTTGACAGAGCTACCTGGAAGGAGGCTAACATGTTTCCGGTGTACAAACAAGGAATCAGGAGATATGTCAACAACTACCCGGAAATCTCGGCTTTATGCGCGGTAGCCAAATTATCCGTCGTATTATTGTCTTATAAAAATATTTTTCCAACGATCAACACGGATTCATGCCCAAGCTCTCCACCACAACTAACCTTCTGACGTTTATTTCTTACGTGCACGAAAGTTTTGGTGCGAAGTCTCAAACTGACGCTATTTACACCGATTTGTCTGCGGCATTCGGCAAAGTCAACCACGATATTATTAACCACAAACCACGATATAAATTAACAGTTCGCACGGAAGACTCTTTCTTCAGATAATTCTTTTGGCGCACGGCACCTTCCCAAATAAACGCACTTCAATCAATCAATCAATCAGACAATTCTCTGCTTCTTCTGATGTGCCTCAGGGAAGTCATTTAGGACCGATTATCTTCTCATTCTACTTCAACGATGCGTTCTGACTCCTCGACGGCCCAAAGCTATGCTATGCTGACGACCTACAACTATTTTACAACATCAACGGCCAGAACGATCCCTTGACCGGAAGCTGGAATTCAGGACACACACAAACTACTTTGTCGTACACAAAGCCTCCAGAAGTCTTGGATTCTTATTTCGAGTGTCGAAGGACTTCAAGGATGTGTATTGCCTGAAAAGTTTGTATTGCAGTATTGTTCGCTCCATCCTTGAATACGCATCAGCTGTTTGGTGTCCTTACTACCAGAATGGAGAAGAACGGATCGAGGCTATACAGCGGCGCTTTTTGCGGTTCGCCATTAGACAGCTGCCTTGGCAAGACCAGTTTCCGTTGCTATGAGCATCGATGTCGTCTCATAGACGTGGACACTCTTCAAGCCCCTAGAAACATCGCGAATCGACTGTTCCACGCTACTGAAAGCCATTCCTCTAAGTGTGCGACCCCGTGCGCTTAGAAACCAAGATCTTCGATTGTATCAGGGTGGCCAGCAAGTTTCCATTTTCAAATTCCCGGTTTTTTCCCGGATTTTCGATCTAGATTTTATGATTTTCCCTGTTTTGAAATACATGAATGTGACAAGATAGATTTTTTGAAAACTGAAATAAGCTCTTTTTTCAATGTCAAACGTAAGAATATTCTGATAACGATGATGTTTGTTGGGATTTCTACAGAAAATTGTTTAAACAAAGGATGAAGAATATAATTGAGGCCCTCAGAATTAGAGGGTGAGGTACCAAAATTACCAACTTTTAGGGAAGTACATATACCAATCGATTCTTCATATTTCAATCTACATCTGCTGCAAAACTCTAATTTTTTGATAATTTTGTCATCACTTTTTCGATTCAATTAAAACGATGATGCTCCAATTAAAAATTACTTTATCAAACACAGAATTTGATAATTGGGTTCTGGTTTCTGAATTATGAAATTTGAAATATAATCATCAACGATGAATTAGGGACCTTTAAATCAAAACTAAACAACTTTAAGTTTGGATTTATGATTCAAATTTTAACTGAATAATACTGATTGATATTCTAATTTCATTTTTTTTTTCTGCAATTTTGAGAACAGAATCCACTAAATTCTATTCCTCCTATTATTCTAAAATTTTGATTTGATTCTCGTCTTGAACACTTGAGTCTGAGGCTGAGTTCTAAGAGCTTGACTTTGGACTTGGCATGTTTATCTAAACTCTGAGTCTGAATTTGCAATCCAACCAAAAAATTTGAATATCGTAATTTGAAAATTTGTAAATTTGTAAATGTCAAAAATTAGTAAATTTACAAAAAAAAATCTCAATATACTTTGGAACTCGAACACTCCAGAGCACTAAAAGGTATGTGCTGAGCTAAAAAATCTTGGTTTTTCAAGAAATTATCGACTTTTACCCACATTTTCTCCATGGAATTTTGATCCCAATTTTATTTCGTTTTTGAGAAAAAAATGAAAATATGAATTTATTTTAGAATTCAATTGGTTTATATAGGGGGGAAATGATCCATAAAGAATTTTCCCGGTTTTGATTTAAAATTCCCGGTTTTTTCCCGGTTTTCCCGGTCCTATTTTCAATTCCCGGTTTTTTCCCGGTTTTCCCGGTTTGCTGGCCACCCTGTTGTATGTTCCCATTCGATTGAACAATTACGGAGCTAAAAACACTATTATAGGTGTCATGAAAACATCCAACCGTTTTTTTGAGCATTTCAACTTTGACGTTTCGAGAGATCTTTTCCGAATAAAAGTTTTAAAGGTATTGAGAACCCTGTAATTCGTCTTAGTACTCCTTTTATTTTAATTTTAAGGAATGTATTCGAAAAAATGCAACACTTTGTTTTGTCAATAACTTTTGCATGCATGAATGCAAATTGATGAAATTTTTAGCGGAGCTACCTGGTAAGGTAATGTTTAAATGTGCGAATTTTCGTTATGTTATGTCAAGTAGTTTTTGAGAAAGCTTCCAATGAAGAAGATTTGATCACGGCAACCCCTATGCCAGGTAAGTATAATGAAGAAGATTTTCAACTTTAATATTTGGGCAACACGTACGCCATCTTTAATGTATACTATTAACCATCCTTTTTTTCAAATCAAAGCAATTTTTGATTACGTTTTCTGTTTCCTGAAGCTTGACCTTCAAAATAAATCAAAATCATGATTGTGGTCGAAGTCATAACAAATTAAGCCGATTGTCCTCCTTCGGCACAAAAACTACATATTTGACTTTTATCACTCTACAATAGTTTTTGTGAAATTCCAGATCCAACTTAAACACAGTATAAACTTTGTGGGACCTATTGAAGTGCTTTGAAGGGAAAACGGTCGCATTTGGAGGCAGTCTTCTTCGTATTTTCAGCCATTCATAGTGTCAATCGTTATGAAGCACCGAGTGATTTGCAGTTTTCACAGATCGTTAGCGCCCTCAAGTACTAGACAACTAATTTTTCAACTTTTTGCTCCTTTTTTCATCTCCGGGAAATACAGGCGATACTTGTAAACGAACTGTCCAATGCAATATTTTTCAAAATATCTCCTCACTAGCAGTCCAAATATTTTGCACACGATTTGACCACCGTATTTTGTTTAATTTACCGGTGGGCAGATTTTTTATCTTGTAGAAATTAAGTCATTAAGTGTTTATTAGTCAGTTAAACGAACAAGTCAGAAAAATTTATCCTTTTTATCACTTCCTCTATTGAATTGAGCTTGAAAAAACCTCTCACATTCATTAACTTCATGGCATCATTCATCTTCAATTTTATTCAAAATAACTCACTCACTATTGGACCCTCTAAGCTTTTCTTAAACACTTCACCATGTGAACTTTGGTCGAATAGTTGATTTTCAGCTGTTTTCGGGTCTCCCAATGGGAATTTTCTGAATTTTTCTCGATCCTGCCCAACAAATTTCGTTAATGAACTTCAGTATTCGACGCTTTCTAAAAAACCACTTGACAGATTGTCACCAAATTTTTTACACGTACATATTACATTATTAGGTAATTTCACTGATTTCCATCCATGCATTCAGAAGTTATTAACAAAACAAAGTGTTGCATTTTTTTGAACACACTCCTTAAGTTATCATTTGGATCAATATGTGTTTCGTTGATTTGTAATAAATAAACAATAAACAAGAAAACTTTTGTAACTTTCGTCAATTAGTTCATTTCAGCGTTTTTTGCGTTTTTGTGGATTTTTTCGTTTGAGTCATTTTTGTCACTTATTTTCTTTCTTTTGTAACATTTGTGAATTTTGTGATGTTTGACTGTCTTTAATTTTTGTTTGATTGTTTGTATTTTTTTTTTCATTTCCAAATTTGATCTTATTTCATTTTTATTTATTTTATTTGGTCGGCCATCAGCACAACATGAGGCTATTTAGGCCGTTTGATCTTATTTCAATCATTTTTCTCATATTTCACATTTTTCTCATTTTTAATAATTTTACTATTTTTGTAATTTTTGTCAATATTTGTCATATCTGTCAATTCTTGATTTTTGCTATTTTGATCATTTTTTGTTTGTTTTTGTCATTTCAGTCTTTTTAGTCCTTTTAGTCATTTTGTCATTTCAGTCATTTTGTCGTTTCATTCGTTTCAGTCATGACTGATATCATTTTTGTCAATTTTGTTCTTTTTTATTATTCTTGTAACCTTTGACATTTTTGTACTGTTGTCATTTTTACCTTTTTTATTATTTCATCATTCTCATTCTAGATATTTTTGTCATTTTCGTAATTCTTATTATTTTTGTAATTCTTGTTATTTCTGTCATTTTTGTTATTCTTGTCATTTTTGTACATAGTTGGCGTATTTTTTGTAGTTTTGATTTTTGTTTTGTTATTTCTGACATTGTTGATATTTTTCAATTTTTGTTTTGTTTTTGTATCTCCAAGCAATTTTCATATATTTCTCTTTTTTTTTAATTTTCGTTAGTGTTGGTTTTTTTATTAAAGTGAAAGTTTTTGTTGACGTTTGTATTGCTTAAATATTGTCATTTGTCGTTTTGGTCAATTCTATATTTTGTCCTTTTTGTATTTGTATTGTGTTCGTCGTTTTCATAATATTCGTTAGTTTTTTCATATCTATAATTATTGACATCGTTATCTACATTGTCCTGTATTGAATTTTTGTATTTTTGCAACTTCGGTTATTTTTTTTTCATTTTAGTCCTACCAAGTTTTAGTTCGGTTCTAATGGTCGACATTTTTGTAACTGATCATTTTTTACTTTTTTACAAATTTTCGTTTTTAAAGTGTTTGTCACTTGAGCATTATTTTCGACGGTTTTGGTATTTTCATGAATTTTAATATTTTTGTTTTAGTTTTCCATTTTTTATATTTTTTGTTATTTCAACTATTGGTAACTCTTGGATTTTTGTCATAACTTTTTGCTTTGTTTTTCTTCGTTTTGTCACCTTTTTAATTTTTCTATCATTTTCGACGTTCTTGGTATTTTCATGATTTTTAAGGTTTTTTCTTTTTATATTTCTTTGGGCTGTACAGATAGGATTTCAGAGAAAAATTTCAGGTTCAATGAAAATTTCATCTAAATAAAGGTAATAGATATACAGTACCGTTCATAATTGTATATAAATTGGAAGCACGCGCACTGTCACTTCGACTTTGAACTTCCATAACTTTTTACTCTGATGATATTTTTTGATCAAATTTTTTGCGTTAGATAGATCAACTATCACAAAATTTGAGCTTTCTGGATTTTGTGTAGCCTGAGAAACAGTAATTCTACAAAAATCGGACTTTTTGGACTTTTTTCATTCTAACTGCAATAACTCTGAAACTACGCTACATTTTTTATTGAAAATTTGCACATTGATTGTTAAAATATAAAGACAGCATGTCTGAAGTTTTCGAAATGTTTTATCGATGAGATCAAAAGTTACGCGAGGCGCAATATTTCAGGCATGAACCGAGAAATGCGATTTCTATAGAATTTTGGACGATACATGAGAACAAAATCGTTTCCTCCACCAATCAGACAAAAAATGTCTGGCAAAAGCAATGAAGAAAAGAAAAACTAGAATAAATTATCCATTTGTGTTTTGAAATCAGAATCTCGCGATATCGTTTTGATTTTTTGGTTGAAATAGATTTACTGGTTGTTAAACAGAGAATATGATTTTCCTATGGAAACATTCGTCCGAAATTCTATAGAAATCGCATTTCTCGGTTCGTGCCTGAAATATTGCACCTCGCGTAACTTTTGATCTTATCGATAGAACTTTTCAAAAACCTCAGACATGCTAGCTTTATATTTCTACAATCACTCTGCAAAATTTCAATAAAAAATGTAGCGTAGTTTCAGAGATATTGCAGTTTGAATGAGAAAGTCCAAAAAGTCCAATTTTCGTAGAATTACTGTTTCTCAGGCCACACAAATTTCAGAAAGCTCAAATTTTGTGATATAATAGTGTGATAGTTGATCTATCTAACGTAAAAAATTTGATCAAAAAATATCATCAGAGTAAAAAGTTATGGAAGTTCAAAATCGAAGTGGCAGTGCGCGTGCTTCCAATTTCTATACAATTATGAACGGTACTGTACGAATGCAATTGTATATTTTTGTAGGATTTATTTTTAGTGGGATATATTCTATATTTCTTGAAAAATGAGTATTTACTGGCAATTTGAAACATTTTGAAAGAGTGTTGTTTATTTTCGTTTTCATTTTTGTCGGATGTTGTTGGTCACTTTAGTATTCCGAAACGGAACTACACCATCTGCCAGAATGCTAGCGCTCTAGATTTGGGCCTGTACTAATGGATACATCAAAATTTGATGAGTCGTTACAACGATTGGCTCTTTGGGTGAGATTGCTTTCCCTGCGTTGCCTTGGGTGGAGAAAATTGATGGATGCCATTTGATGGGGAAAAAAATAGGAAAACATTCGAAAATGCCAGATGCAACGAACATTTTTTCTATTGCACAACTCCGATGAGGCGAGTGGTTTTTTTTTTTATAATTCGTATGACGAAACTTATAAAGTATCTAATCTATAAACAGGGGTAATATTTAGTAAGTAGAACGCAGTTTAAATACTGAATCAATATTTTGGATTACAGCCTTTAAAATTTCAACCCCTCGGAAAATGCGATCAGATGGATCGAAGATGCCTCTTAAGTGCGCTTACCAGAACCCATAAAGTATTAAGAAAGTATCCCTCTCCGACAGACTAATGGTGCCTGCTAGCAGTTGTTTTCGAGAATTCGACCACTGTCTCGTTAATTGCATTCTTCACTGTTAGGGAAGAGGAGGAGGAGCATCAGGAGATCTTACCCGAATCCGGTAACGCCGAACGCTGACCGCCGATTCGGAGTGCTGGCCGCCGCCCGGTTGGGAGTGTATTTGAAAATTCCGGACATGATCGATGATGGCGGCTGCTGCTATGGTCATTTGATGGGCGGTTTTCCTCGCCTCGGTAGGATTTTCCTTCTTTTCCCTCCCCGAACTGTTCGGGGTGTGGCCACGTGCCCAAGGCCTGCTTGGACGTTAATCACGATACTACTCGGCACTTTTCTCTAACTTTAGTACAACAAATATTCCTTCGGTAATGTTGCTTTTCTTTGGTAGGTATTTGAGCGTTGCTGACTCAGCCGACCACAATCGACGATCGAACTTGAATGCGTTCGGCTAATCAAAACAAATCATGCAATGGCTTAGCGAGCTCACTACGTTAGATTTTCCGGATGTTTGCTCTTTTTATCGATTTTCTCGATCACTCATCGTTGAAAACACTTTTTTAAACTGAACTTATCGCTAATTTTTGGTATGAACTTTGGCAAACAATTTGGCACTTGTTTTTCACGGCTTGCTTGTACTTTTATGTTATTTTTTCAGATTCTGAGGAGCTGTAGAAAACGTTAAACATAAAGGTTACGATCGGAAATGCTTGCATGGATATGGGTAAATAATAAAAACAAAAACCTTAATCTATTCATAGAAAATTGGAAAATAGCTCATATCGGCAGGGAATGCACATTTGCGTGAAAATTGTGCGCATCATCATCGTACTCCAATAAACACCATCCGAAAATAACGCCCACCGGCAGCAAATTGATTTTGATGAAAAGCAGATGCTTTCGGCCCACGGATTCCCGGGGGGATTTTCCGCTGTCCGAGGTTAATGGAGAAAATGATGAACTCCGAAAGGTTGTTCAATATTTTTAAATAAATTTAATTTTGACAGATCTCAATATTTTTAAGGGATGAGATAAAAATCATGATCAGGTTTAGGATGGAAATCTGCATTAGAATCTGGATTAAGATTAGGTTGAGGATCGAGATCAGAATCAGGATGAGGATCTGGATCAATTTCTGAATCTGATAGTGGATTAAGATCATGATGAGAGTCAATTTTCGGATCAGTATTAGGATCATTTTCAGCATCAAATGCAAGATCAGGATCAAGATCATAAGCAGGAACAGGTTCAGGATGATTCAGCATAATTCGATCAGAATTTGGACCAAGATCAGGATAAGAATATTAATCAACATAAAGATTTAGTTCAAGATAAGGATAAGGATCAGCATCAGAATCACTATCAAGGTCAAGACCAGTTGAAGAACAAGAGATTGAATAAGATTACTAAACGAATAGCCTTAAAAGTAACTGGAATTAGCGCTGAAACTTGAGACGTAGGATATGGGACATGAGACGTAAAACATGAGATATGATACATGAGACATGAGACCTGAATACTGAGAATTGAGACTTGAGAGCTTTAACTGTGACATAAACCTGAGAACTTACATAGGCCTGAGGAATGAGACCTATTACTCAGGACTTAAGTAGTATAATTCAGATCGTCGGTCTCACGGTTTATGTCTCTGGGCTCGGGGCTCAGGTCGTAGGTCTCTCGTACTAAATCACTTGGACTTGAACATGAGATCTGAGAACTGAGAATTGAGACTTGAGAGCTGAGACCTGTGACATTCGACTGAGTCGATTAGGGGTCATTTTTTTATTTCTCAAACCCTGGGGTCTAAAAAGCTTTATTTGGCTTAAAAATCTTCAATGATTTTGCTGAATTTTTAAGTAAGTACTGAAAAATCAACATCTTTTTGTTTCTTCCGTGGTTTTTGCGTCAATTTATAAGTTTTCTAAAGGAAATTTTCCGCTGAACTATTTTGTCTTAGACCGTAACTTCGTATCTTATTAGGCAAAAAAGTTATTAGATGTTTAACAGGAATATGTCTTTTGGCATTGAAAAATAATAAATTCAATTGATACCACTGCTGGTGTCTCGCGAAGTATTGCATTAAAAGGCACCGACAGGCACCTAGCAGTGATGTCAATTGAATTTATTGTTTTTCAATGCCAAAAGACATGTCTCCACTAAACACTAAACACAATAACTTTTATGTCGAATAAGATACAAAGTTATGGTCTCCGACAAATTTGTTCAACGGAAAATTTTCTTTAAAGAATTTATAAATTGGTACAAAAACCATTATCTGACGCGATCCACAGAAGAAACAAAAATGATGTTGATTTTTTAGAAAAAAAAAATCGATTCTCCAATACCAACCGAAAAGTTCAAATTGACTCATGTAAACTGTACTTAAAAAATTCTGCAAAAAAGTCATTGATGAGTTTTGAAACCAAAAAAAAAATTCACTTTTTCCATACTAACCAAAAAGTTCAAATTGACTCATGTAAACGTTACTTAAAAAATTCTGCAAAAAATCATGGATGAGTTTTGAAACCAAAATGAAGCTTTTTAGACCCCAGGGTTTGTGAAACTAAAAGATAACCGTAAACTCAGTCTACTGTGACATGAGCCTGAGACCTTGGACATAAGAAATGAGCCATGAGACCTTAGACCTGAGATCTAAAACACGAAACCTAACTCTGGCCTACGTCTCATTGCTCAACTTTCAGTTCGTACGTTTCAGATAGACTCTTGTCTTGATGTCTCAGGTTCCTAGTAAATTCTTAGGTATCAAGTCTCAGGTCTCTGTTATCATTTCTCATTTCTCAGGTCCAAGGTCTTAGCTTTCAACTTCAAGTTTCAAGTTTATTTCTCAGTTTTCATGCCTCACGTTCCATGACTCAAGTCACAAAGTTAATCCTATTCCAACTTCAAAAAGGACTAAGATCTATTTTATTGAAAACTATGAGACTATTCTCTATTTACCATGTTTTTGCAAAAAAAAAAAACGTGTAAAAGCCCATTTTTGTTGCAAAAACTGTGTGAACAAAAACCGGGCAAAAGAATATTTCCGCTGGAAATTCACAAAGCGACTATGGCCTTCAGAAAAAAAAGGTTTACGTTTAAATTTGGCCGAGTTTAGGAGCTCATCGTTTCGAAAAAAAAAAATATGTAGAATGGTCTACGCCAACGTCCACATGCCTCCAAAAGACATAAACCCTCCAAACTTGTCAGATATCAAGTACAAATTTTGTCAGGCAGAATGATGCCAATCTGTGGTTAAGATCTACTGTTAGAGAGAGAGAGAGAGAGTAGAGAAAGTATTTTGAAGTACCTTAAGCAAATAGTTTCTTTACTTTGAACACTTTAAAAGTGAGAATTTATAAATTGGCCATGCGCTCCTGAAAGTCGAGGAACGTTTACTTATGTTATTTTTTAAGGTTTGTAAAAGTTAAAGCTGCAGTATATTGATGGGAATTTTTGATTCACTCAAAATTATGGATACTGTAAAAGTTACTTCCGTCGGCCAACCGAGAAGCAGTTTTTCAGCAAAGATTTATAATTGGCTCGGAAGTTCTTATTGTAAATGTTTCTTATAAGTGCGATTAATAAATCGTGGTGAGTAGAAATGCATTATTAGGAATTCTTAAAGTTGTTAAAAAAATAAGTTGAATTGCGCTCAGCTTACTTTTTTATGTTTTAAGGAATAATAATTCGAAGGCTTAGAATAAACTTGAATGATAAAATACCTGAGAGTTTCGGTGAACAATCGCCTCCGCATTCGTCGTTCCAATTTCATCACTTATCAAATAAACCATACACCAGACAGAAGAAAAATCACAGCAAAAATCAATCGAGACTAGACGAGAGACTAGAGTGTTTGCTAAAATTCCATTAGAAGATCACATCACATCGAAACACACACTTTGACTGCCGTAGCAAAACTGCCGGCAGTCGCTGCAGTGCGTAGCCGGAGTGAAACTTCCGAATTGGTGAAACCTGACCACGTTGACGGAAAACGAAGATCAACCGAATCGGGAAAGTCCCATTCAAAAACATTCCTGCAGCATCAGTCAACTGCTGCACTTTGACAGGTAGGTCCCCTCGGAAGGGGAACCCAGAAAAAGAAGCAGATTTTGGGGATGGGCGAGCTGCAATAAAAAGTTAGGCGCTCTCAATTGGCTTTACGATGTTTTGGTTGGTAGGTAAATGATTTGAAAGCTACAAACAATCATAAACAAAAACAGGTAATTCGAAAACTTTGTTTTGTTGATCGCTGTATTAAATAATGTTTAACAAGCTGAAGATTAGATTTTGTACCATAAGGTAGCAGTTTTAAACCGCTTTTGTTCCAATAACTTTGTCAAAATCCTTAAGACTGTAACAAATACATAGTATCTGTCGGAGTGTTTTCTAACACTGTGTCGGAATTCTTTCGCATAACGATATCGCATCTAGAACAACCCTTCACGCAGTAGGCTATTAATAATTGGGAAAATACCAAAAACAAAAATCATCCCCAGCAGGAGTTCCACCGCCTACTGAGTGGTTGACGATGTTGTTGTTATTGTAAAACCACGAATATCATAAACAATACTAGAAGGAAAATGAAAATAGACACTCGTTCGGTAGCAACAAACATTAAGGCATCTTTCGACACCGCTGCGGCACAGTTCTTCGCACATCGTAAAAGGAGTTGAGCTGAGCTGCACTTTGCAACCGAAACACTGAAAATCCATCCTATCAATAACTGCTATTGCGGCATAAGAGTAGGAGAAGCTAACCAGGGTGAGTGAGGTGGCGTTTTGAAACACATTCCTCAACAACTTCCCTGTACTGCAACGACGGACGTTACTAGGAAAGCAGGGGATGCATTCACTAACGAAATGGTCCGATTCTACTATTAGAAATAAATATCGATTTACGATACCTGTAGCCTAGCAGGGTGTTTGTGAGGAGCGGGTTAACGGAAACCTTTAGCTAGAATTTATTTACGGATTCGGCCAAGATGACTTACGACGGATTCTACGCTAATTAGTTTGGTCGGAGCCGTTTGGCGAATTCCTCAGCATATGATGGCACACGGGGTTCATTTCCTTCTGCAAACGAAAAATTTACCTTCGGTGATGTTTCTGCTGTTTTCAGAGCGCGTTAGGTGGAAATCTTCAAAGCACCGACACAGTTGGTCGACATTTTTCCGACGCGAGAAATTATTATTAATAGCGCGAGAAGAATGTGTAATATAATAAACTCACACGCGTAGTAACGGGACGAAATGTGGAATATGACTGACAGCTCGATATTGGAAATAAACATCGTTACGAGAAGGAAGTGTGGTTTGTTTACGGGACAATCGCTGCCATGGTAACCGGAAGTGTTTGTGTCGAAAGCGGCGCTCTCGGCAAAAAATGAAAACAGAACTGATCGACAAGTCTGTCCGAAGGAAGGGACACACAATCATGCGCAGTGTGCCAATATTAACGCAACACGTTGCTTCTCTGCTTAGTTGCAATGGACCACGTGCTTTTGACAGTTATTTTTTTGTTTT
Source organism: Uranotaenia lowii (assembly GCF_029784155.1). Classification (NCBI taxonomy): domain Eukaryota; kingdom Metazoa; phylum Arthropoda; class Insecta; order Diptera; family Culicidae; genus Uranotaenia; species Uranotaenia lowii. The sequence continues at coordinate 26,705 of NW_026598534.1, read as the reverse complement.
TAAGATGACGTTTATGATGAACGTTAGTTAGGCAACGACAGTAGAAGAGAATTACAATTTAACCTGTCCTAATAATGATGGTAAATTGATATCAATGAAAAATGTTTCGTATTCCAAATCCCAAACGATCCGCCTCCTAAAGATCGAAATTTATTGAATCTGATCTCGTGTTTACAAACGGCATTCATCTTCTTTTGGTGCACGATTCAATGAAAAAGTCATTCGAAAAGGCGTAAAATAAAGCTAATCCCAAATACGGCACAGCCACCATCACCGCTTCCCATTCCTCGGCAATTTGTCCGCTAGCGTAAATCAGAGACAATCGTAGCTGGAGCACGTTTTTAATCTACACACACCCACGCCAAACCTTTTTAGCGCTTGATCGCGCACCCGCCTGCTGTGATTGTGACCCTACCCACATAAGTATCCGCCCTGAAGCATCTCCTCCGAAGTGAACGGAGTGGAAAATTTTCACAGCCAGCCGGATCAAGCAGAAAATTTGTCGAGATACCCGCATGTTCCATGTGACACTAATCGTTGTGCAACCAACCAACGAATCAAAAAAAAAGTTTTAGATGCAGAAATGTAGCTCCGGTCGATGAAGAAGCGGAGGTGTCCGGACGACAGTCATTTGGCGGAATCAATCAGTGACAAAACAAACACCTAATTGTTTACTATTTGAAGCGAGCGAGCGGTAAAACTAATCAATCCAGGAGGCTGGCGTGTTCGGGTCAAGGTTGCCCAAATCACAGAAAAATCTGTAATTTCACAGAATTTTGAGCCAATTTTCATCACAGAATCTGTGTCACAGAACACAGAATTTTGAAAAATTCACAGATTTCACAGAATTTTTGAATTTGGAATGGATTTCCAAAATTATGATTTTTTTGCCAATAAAAAATTTAGAATTTTTTACTTTGAATTAAAAGCGTATTATAAGATGTAATTTTTTTAAATGATTTCGCCAAATTAAAGTATAAAAAAGTCCCAATTTATCATGAATTTTCTTTGAAATTAAAGGAAAAAGCATCACAGAAAACCGTCACAGAATTTTTAGGTAAAATCACAGAATTTCAGATCTTTTTTTTTTATAAACACAGAATTTTATTCGGCAACCTTGGTTCGGGTGCATAGTAGATAGTAGGCGGGAGCGCGAGGTGATTTTTAATGCAATTCTCTCGCGAGGAAGAAACTCATTCAATGCAATATTTCACGCGTCGCGTCGTTCTAAAACAAACAAAAAACGAAGGGCGTTTGTGGTCCCGTTTGTTATTTGAACATTACGAGTTATACTTTGTTTAGTTCTATTGAGATTATTTCGAAAGAAAAATTGCTGATATTCATGCAAATATTCGAAGAATCCATGTCAACCCATAAGAAATTTCGCATAATGTCAAACATGTCATTCTTTGAGTGTGAAAATTCGCACAGTGCCTATCAGCGAACAGAAACAATATGAACAAACAACTTTTCGATTTTTGCACGGTTTAGCTTCAAGATGACATTGCGTTAAATAATAATATAAGAAAAAAAAACTCTTCGGAGGACTAAAAAACTTCAATGAAACAGAGGCCTTACAACACAATAAAATTTCTTTTAATCGTAGGCAGCTTTCCATTAAAATGTTATTATTACTTATTTTATTAAGGACTATTTTTTTTAAATTCTGAACGAGCTTAAGTTTAAGGATATAAAAAAAATTCCTAAATTTAATCATAGAGTTCGCGTTAGTTGATCTTATCATATGAGATTTTAGTTTCGGATGTAGTTAAAAAAATCGTGTTTCCCGTCTCATAAATTTATCACGGAAATGAAGCAGTTGATGGTTTTATTTTTAAGGAAAAAAAGGCAAACATATTTTGATGAATTTAAAAAATAATTCAGAGGGTCTTGTCCTGACGAAAGACCACCAACTCCAGAAGATCCTTGTTGGATCTTATGATCATAAGGTCGTTCAGCATCATTGGCGACATCCGAAGGCGATGATCATCTAGCAGAAGCTTTATTGCGGAGAAACACCTCTCCACCGACACCTGAGTAGCAGATGCAAACAAAGCTATCATTGCAAGCTCGTAGATAGCCTCATCTTCGAAACGACGTGTCTCCCAATATTTGAGGATGTCGGAACCGAAATCACAATCACTAATTAAAAATATCGTTTTATGAAAAGGAAACACGGCGCAAATAAACTTTTTTTTTTCATTATGATTACAATGTGGATTTATATTCCAATTTTTTTCATCTACGTGAAGATTAAATAGAACTTGATTAAAATTTGCACTTACCAGCCATTTTGATCAATAATAATCTTTTTTATAAAAATCCTTTTCCTATAAATTGTAATTTGAATTAAGATTTTTGATTGCGGGAACGATTAAGTAACAAAAGGAACCTAACGAATAGGTTTAACTTATCACTCAAACGAAAATCCACACCGAATTGCAATATATAATCGCTCCAAGTGGTTGAAAATTCTGAACTTGACTGCTTGACTGCTGTGATTGATACCAAACCCATCAAGAGTGCGCGCCCAGTTTTGAACATGAACCTAAACTTGCACAATGCACATGAGTTCAAGCATGTTTTCAAAGAAGCATGTTCAACGCGCACTTCGCTAATAGTGTATTATGTGTATAGCACCAAACCGAATAGCGACAGTTTTACTAGCGACACTTTTTACTAGCGAGATTCCTGTCACTCGAAGGCTTGTTATTCTTTTTTTCAGTCCAGTAGGCGATTTTCATGTAGTGCATAAACTTTGTTTATGTTATTTACTGTTGATTTTCCTTAGGCCATCAATCGCATACTCCAAGTCTCCTTGGAAACTCACTATATGTCGTTGATTTTCAACGTCGCGACGTATGCGTCGTGTCGCTAGTAGGCAAAGCTGCTATGATTATTAGCGCTCATATTTTGGTTTATATCTGCATGTATAATACACAAACTTCTATGCACATCGCACATGGGTTGCTCCGTGAAGACTGATGAAAAACCAGTTTTTCTTCAATAACTTTGATCTCCGCCGAAGACTGCATTTCGATAGGAGTTAAGATAAAAAAGTAATTAGGCTTCAAAAATGGGCTAACTTTTTTAACGGTGGTATTCATCAGTGTTAATGAGGCGACGATATCTAGAGTTTGTTTTGATTAGGTCGTAAGAGCCAACATAAACAAAATTGAGTTATTCACTGCAAACGGTTGAAAAACATACTTTCTACGTTAGGTAAAAATTTGGTTTCATTTGATCAATAAATAAATTTTAGAACATGATTTGAATTTAAGACGTGTAAACACTTTCTCATTTTTGAGTGCAATTTGGTTTTAACGACGTTTTGCGCAGCACTGGATTGCCGTGATGCAAAATGACGCAAAACAACATTTCGTCGGGTTGGATTTTGCGACGTTTTGCATTTTGGAAGGAAATTCTTTGCCAGGTGCTAAAATGTTTATTTATTTCAACGGGAATCGTTTAAAAGAGTGTTTCTGATTTTCGCAGTGAAATAAATTTCTTCATCTTGTTACTGGGTAAGTGCAATAATCGTTAGTTTGGGGTCTAAACTTTTTTTCAACCTGATAATTTTTCTCCCAACAGTGGCAGCCAACATAAAAGCTTCGGATGAGCTATTTCTGTGGTTTCTGCACTCCTTGAATGGTTATTAGAGTTATCAGAGGTAGTAATCAGCCATTTCCAGTTGAATAGAAACCAAATTCACAGTCCCTCGCAGAACAGATTCCAAGCTGCAGCACAGATATGATTAGAAGATAGCTAAACTCCAATGTTAAGAGACTTGGATGGGGCCCTCTTACCAATTTTGTAGAGCGCATATCACCTGCAGACAACGCTTCAGGGATTCAAACGTAAGCCCACTTTATTTAATTCTCTTTTTTAAGATGCTTGAGAAATTACTACTGGAGGAATTACCTCAAATTACTTTACACAAATTACAAATAATTCAGTCATACCCCAGAGGAATCATAATATGTTACAGTTTTAGAAATTTAGTTCTTGAAGCAAATTAGCAGAAATAAGCGAAGGTTAGGACAAAATAAGTCATGTTGTCAGATAAAATAAATCAACGTCGTTTGCGCCAAAAACCTAATGCAAAAGGTCGTAAGTACTTGTTTACCCGAACATCTAAATTTCTGCCCGTATCTCTCTCACTGGCATATTCCTCATCTATTACTGTATCGCATACCAATTTTCAAGACAATTCTCAGTCACATTTGAAATACAAGATTTGAAAAGTGTTACAAAACTTCAGCAGCGATTTTCTCGAAACAAGTCGGGTGGCTCATACGACCTAATCAAATCGAAATCTAGATATGTTCGACCGCCCCGACTCATGAACCATGATGAATACCATCCTTAAAAAAGTTAGCCCATTTTCGAAGCCTAATGACTTTTTTATTTTAACTCTTATTGAAATGCAGTCTTCGGATGAAATATTTTTCATAATTTAAGCTTTAAGAAAACCCGTTTTTGAAAGAAATTGGCCGACGGGAATCAAAGTTATTGATGAAAAACTGGGTTTTCATGTTTCTCTCGAACAAAATGTCTCAAAATCTCATACAAACTTCAGGCTCGTTGAGCGACCCCTTCCCGTGATCTGATCTGGCCCAAATTTGGCATGAGATCTTGTACTAGGCCTAGGATCAATTTTGGCCTGCAGCGTATAACATTTCACAGGTTAAAAATTCGCGTTAGTTGCATGTGACATTCATAGAGAAAAATTCCTATTAGGGAAGCGTTTACTTATTTTATTCGAACAAATTACGTAAAAATCAATTGGATACAAATTATGTAGTTTTTCACGTTGCTGCTAAGTGCAGATTTTTTTGCGTGTGTTAGTTTGAATAGGGTAAAATGCTCAAATATGCCATATTTAGGCAAATCTCGACTTCGACATGTTGCTCATGTACATTTTTAGTCAGTTTTAGATTGTGTCCAAAATAATTTATTGCCACTTTTGTTATTTTTGTAATTTTTCATCTATTACCGTGTTGTAACTTTTGCAGTTCTTCCATTAAAATTATTATAGTTATTTCTGTCATTGTTTTAATTTATGTATTTTTTCTATTTTTATTATTTCTGTCATTGTTGATCACTTTGGTGTTTTTTTAATTTGATTTGTTATTTTTGTTATTTTCTTATATTTTTTCGTGTTTGTCATTTTTGTAGTTTTTCCAATCAGGTAATTGAAGTTATTTTTGTCATTGTTGTAATTTTTGTTTTTTTTTTCATTTTTGTGGCATTTTAAATTTCGTTTCAATCAATTTTGAAATTTCTGTAGTTTTTATAATTTATGGCATTTCCATAACATCTGTCATTTCTATTATTTTTGTCATATTACCAATTTTCGTATTTTATTTTTGTCATTATTATTATTTCTGTATTTTTGTCACTTTGGTTATTATTTCTTTTAAATTTTTGTTCTTTTTTTCATTTTTTGTATCTTATTCATTTTTTCGTTTAATTTTCTTCATAACTATCATTTTGATAATTTGTTTTTGTAATAAAAATTTCTATTTAACAAAATAGATTTTCGGCCAGAAATTTCGAAGTATATCTAAGTTTTTAAGTTTTCAAGATCTCGACGTATAAATTTTTAAATCATAAATATTTAGCAGTAAAACATAACATTCAGTTTTCCTAATTTTGTGTACGTACTTCTTAGGTGATTTTGAACAATGAAAACCATGAGTGGTTTGAGGCATTCGTTAAGTTATGTCAGATAAAGCTCAGATTTTGGACAGGTACTTTTTTAAGGGGAGGTGCATCTTATAGCCGAGTAAAAGTAGATTCGGCTATAAGATGCACCTCCCCTTACTACAGGAAAACCAAAATAAGCACCTCTAATTTTCTTTCTGATCTTTAATTTAAACCTTGTTTACTAAACCGTATAGTTTCCTCCAATAATTGCCATGGCTATATGAATAGCGAAAGATCCAACAACCGTTCATTACAATCAATTTGTTTATGATAATTGAACTCGTCGTTGACAATGTGCACCACGGAGTGTAATACGCAAATTGCGACACGTGTGAGCAAACGACACATGTGTGGGCGTTACGAATAGAAGTCGTAGATCGCACAGTACTTATTCTGATGATGTAGGTACCTACTGATGAAGTTTATTGAAACACTCAATAAAAAGGTCACAGAACACTCTTCTATATATTCCGTGATAAAATTTTCTTTAGAGAAATATTTCAACCAGAACAATCTTAATCAGACAAGTAAGATGCTTAATTTAAAAAGACGAAATACGACTCTCTTTCTTTTTGCATTTTTCTTGAAAATCGTAATTCCGTTATCAGGAACGTTCTCGAACCGCCAACGAGAGAAGCATTCCTGAACAGCTTAATCAGTGAACGACGGCTCCAACGGTCTGTCTGCCGGCGGCAGCAGGCCGGAGTGATCTAATTTAGAACCGAATTGTTCAAGAACTTTTCTTGATCTTTCATACTGGTGTACGGTTATTTGAACAGATTACCTACTGCAGCACTTCCAGATTGTTTATTTTGCGCTTTAATCTTAATTTAACTCTCGGAAGCGTTGGACTCCACACTATCTCGGAAGAGCTTTATTTTTGGTACGATGGACGAGCGATAAACCGATTTAAGTCACTTTCTTCGGATTGTTTGTTGAAAAACATTTCGACCCAGCAGCAGAAACGGTTAGCATAGCAAACACCTCGCTAATCCAAAGATCACTTGGGATCTCTTGGCTTGGCACATCCTCCCTCGTCATCATCATCACTCGACTCGGAATGGCCACAGAAATCTAGTGGCGCGGCGCATCCATTAAATGCACTTGTCTTAATCTAAATCGACTGTGCAGTTTGGTGCACGCGTGTGTCCCGACCGAATGGGTTGATCCAGTTTTATTTTTTTGTGTAGTTCGTATTTATATTTTGATGGTTTTATTTTTTTTTCTCACACGTTCTGACTGGTGTGGTTATTTGCTAGTTGGCGACTTTGATCCTCTGCTGCGTGCTCTTTAGAGGGTTTTTTTTCTTCTTAAGTTAAGCTCACGTACCTACCCACTCACTCACGAGGAAAAGACTTCTTATGTGGATCGAATCAAATCATCGAGAATATAAAACGAGCAGCTAGACTTTGCAATACAGCCAGCCAGGCGCTGATTTTGTATCGAGACGAGAAAAAAAACACACAATTTTCTTCGGTAGTTTTTCGTGCTAGACTAAATATACTATTTCATTTGATGGGAGTTTAACGGGTGAAAAGTCGTTAATTTTTACTGCCCATAGGCACTTTGATTTCCCACTAGCAGAAAATAATTTGTAAAGCCCATAAATTCAAGTTAAATTAACTGATTTCTGACGCTAGATTCAAAGGCATGAGGCTTAGGTCACGTTTACAATATAAAGCTTGTATAAAGCAAAAGTGGCTGTTTAAATTATATAAGATTCAAAAAGACCACAAAAGGCAAAACTAGAAGCGTGCAAATTGATATCCTCGAACGAATTTCGTATAACGAAATTGAAGTGTCACTGTCAAAGACATCCTATCTCACTTTTTGCGGAATCGTCTAGCCTAGCCAGTTACCGAGCAACCAAGTAGGCCCTGCCATTTTATCTTTGTACCAACAATCAAAATTGCTGTTTTGGAACACTATCATGATACGGCCAAATCGAAAAATCGAGTAATTTTAGTTCAAAAATTACTCGAATACAAAAGGTGAAACACACATCTTTTATACATAGTTTGACTTTCGCTCTTTCAACTGTTGTAATTTTGGAATAATTTATCAAGTTTTTCAATAAAATCCTCAATTTTTTTGTTCCCGCTTCTGAATTTTGGAAAATAAGTGAATTAATAAGAAGAATTTGATATTTGTTAATGATATCAGATCACTTTTAGTCTGCTGAAACATTGGGTTTTAAAAGTTCCATACTAGCTAAGAATCTTACGAATCACTTGGCGGTTTTTTCTAAAAAAAATATTTTAACCTATTTTTCCAGAGATAGGACGCCTATCTTCAGTGTTGCCGAAAACAAATATTATTTTATTTTATTTTTATTGAATTTGATTTCTCTTCTGTCTGTTCTTCATCTAATCTCTACATTCCTTCTCACCTCTATCCTCAATAAAATCTTTTATTCACTGAATTTTGTTTTTCTCTAATACAATATATTATTTTTCAACTATCATTTATCTCAATTCTACATTCCATTCTCAGCAAAAGCTTTTCAAATTTTATTTATTTTCTGCATATTCTTCATTCAATCTAAAAATATTCTGGTCTGTTGCTACTTTCCCAATCCTAATAATATGTGCTTTTCCTGTCGCTCTGACTTTGTTTACCAGAGCCTGAACAATCCGGCAATCACAACAAACAATCAACAGCAGTCTAAAAATCTGCGCTTCCTAAGCCATTCCGTGTTTTCCACCGGAAGGCCAAATCAACAAAAGAAATCAACAGCAGCAGCCTTTTAAATCAGCACTTCCTATGCCATTCCGTCTTTTCCCGTCGAGAGGCCAAATAAGCCGAAGCCGAAAATCTGCACTTTCTAAGCCAATCCGTCTTTTTTACCGGAAGGCCAAATCAAAACAACAAATCAGCAGCAGCATGGAAATCTGCGCCTCCATAGCCATTCCGTCTTTTTACACCGGAAGGCCAATTCAAAACAACAAATCAGGAGAAGCTGCCTTCAAAATCTGCGATTCCTAAGCCAATTTCGTCTTTTTCTACCGGAAGGCCAAACCAAAACAAACAATCAATAACAGAAGCAATTCCGTCTTTTCCCACCGGAAGCCCAACCAAAATAAACAATCAGAAGCAACAGTCTTAAAAATCTGCGCTGCCTAAGACAATTCCGTCTTTTTCTACCGGAAGGCCAAACCAAAACAAACAATCAGCAGCAACAGTCCGACTTTTTTACACCGGGAGGCAAAATCATAACAAACAACGAGCAGAAGCTGCCTTAAAAATCTGCGCTTCCTAGGCCATTCCGTCTTTTTCCACCGGAAGGCCAAACCAAAACAAACAATCAATAGCAGCAGCTTTAAAATCTGCTCTTACTAAGCCAATTTCGTCTTTTTCCACCGGAAGGCCAAAACAAAACAAACAATCAATAGCAGCAGCATTCAAAATCTGCACTTCCTAAGCCAATTGCGTCTTTTCCCACCGGAAGGCCAAACTAAAACAAACAATCAGCAGCAACAGTCTTAAAAATCTGCGCTGCCTAAGGCAATTCAGATTTTTTCCACCGGAAGGCAAAATCAAAACAAACGATCATAGCAGCAGCCTAAAAAATCTGCGTTTCCTAAGTCAATTCGTCTTTTTTTTTACCGGAATTCCAAATCAAAACAACAAGTCAGCAACAGCCTTAACCATTTGCGCTTCCTAAGCCATTCCGTTATTTCCACCGGAAGGCCAAATCAAAATAAATAATAAGCAGCAGCAGTCTTGAAAATCTGCGCTTCCTTAGTTAATTCCGTCTTCCTTCTCCGGGAGGCTAAATCAAAACAATCAGCAGCAACAGTCTTAAAAAATTTGTGCTTCCTAAGAAAATTTTATCTTTTTCCACCGGAAGGCCAAATCAAAGCAAACAATCAACAGCAACAGTCTTAAAAAATCTGTGCTTACTAAGCCAATTTCGTCTTTTTCCACCGGAAGCCCAAATAAAAACAAACAAGCAAAACCGCAGCCTCAACAGTCTCTCCGTCTTATTTACCGAAACGAACAATAAAAGCAGCAGCCTTAATCATCTGCGCTTTTTAATCCTCTCTGTCTTATTTACTGGAGCCGGAACTATTTCTAAATAATCTCGCATTGCAAATCTGTGCTTATCTTACCAACTATGCCATTGTCGTGATTTTACGATTCCTATATGAGCCTCTCAGAGATTCACTCAGACACGTTTATCACTCAAAAGAATAGATCAATCACTGACTTTGTTTTGCCTACACTCAAAAAAATCCACACTTAGGGTATATGTTTCTTTACACATTCGTTCTTTGATTTCTTCTACTCTATGACACAAATAAAATGTATGTTTGAGTTTTAGATTCTATTGGAAAAAAAATGAAGTTAATTAGTTGACACATAGCTTTTATGATTTTCATCTTTGAAATAATTCACAAATTCAACATGGCGGCAATTGAAAAAAAAAACGCGTGTTGCCGAAGAAGTAAGCAAACTTTGTTCAAAAGAATAAAGGAATTATTTGGTGAGTAATTTTTGTTTGAAAGTTCAATTGCATTTTTCATTAAGCATAAAGAACGCAAAGCGCATATTAACTTTTATCTCTCATCACCCACAGTATGTGAGCTATACTTCAAAAAGTGCATCGTTGGAACGATGGAACGGAAACTACTTGCAAAGTGTATTTATGAAGGTGAGTTTAGCATTCTGCTGTTTTATTTTTATTGTTGGTAAAATATCTGTTCATACGCTTTCAGATCCAAATATCATACTTCTGGCACGGATACGGACCAACACCTTGAAACAGAGATCTCTGACGATTTTCTACCGATGACAGCAGTTTAAAGAATAAGTTACAATTTTAAATTTTTTGTTTCAATAAATTGAGTTTAAGTAAAAATGTGTTTTGTCTTGTCTCCACAGTTTAAACGCCGGAAAGTAGACTCGTAATATGTATAAAAAACAATTCCTGCCTATTTTTAGGCGTTTTTGAAACGAATATTTCACACATATAACATCTATGTGTGAAAATTTATAATGTTCATATGTCGCATATAGCACTGAAATATTTCCAAAATCTATGTGTGGCATATAGTTTTTAAATGGGAGACAAATTGCAAAAATCTATATAGTCCGACACATAATCCTAATATGTGGAATTTTTGCAGTGTAGTATTGCCAAAATAACAAACGTTGCCGTAGAAATTTATTTTATTTTATTTATCTTCAGTGTCGTCGCATACAACTATTATTATTATTATTTTATTGAATCTGATTTTTTTATGCATATCCTTTATCTCATCTCTATACAGTACTGTAGAACCAAAACGGATTTAAGTTCAAACCATATAACTTTGAATTGATAAATTTAGCAAGAGTTTTCAAATGAGCCGTGCACGCCTGGAAAATTTCTCTTTTGACAAAAAACTAAAAGGTTAGAAATGTAGAGTAAAAACAAACATAACATAACATATCTTTTTGATGTGCTATGTACAAGAACATATTTTCAACTATGCGTGATTAGGTATTCTCAAACAAAATTTATGGATAGACTGGTCAGTTATCACCATCTCTATCGAAAACTTTCAGTCGCATCAGAACCTGTGTCATCTGTCACCCTGAAATGCGGAATCATGTTAGCTGAATGATTTATATTTACTTCAAAATGATATTCCCAAATCCAAGCAGGCGTGCTAAGCAAGACCCACTATAACAAAGATCTTGCTAGGCGCGCCTGCTTGGATTTCCCTTACAGAACAGAAATGGATATGCTGGGGTGTTAGAACATTGTCACGCATGAAGTCGCGTCTTCTCGTCGAAGCCAACAACCGATTAAACGAAATGGCGTGGCTACTTGGCTACGGATAAATATGAGCATGTGGTGCGACTCAACAAAGATAGTTAATTAAACGACACCCAATCGTCTCTCCACCACCGGCTGGGATTGTAATCAACACACTCTTCTCAATAGGAGAGTCATTCATTTCGATCTGCTTTAATGAAAATCACTGCCAAACACGACAGCGCGGCCAAAACGACAGACGAACTTTGTAGATAAGTCTACTTACTATATCGGTTGAAAGGACGATATCATCGAGACACTTTTCTGAGTCACTAAGATGGGTAATGCTTTCTTTCACCGTGCGTTACATATTTACGCCATTATAGAAACATGTTCCGCACTCTATCTTTATCATCGTACCACAAAAGAGACCCAACCAACAACAAACTGGCGGAATGAGAAATCCCTTATAATCGGTTTAGTAGCCAGTAGTTCGCCACCCATTAGAACAAGATCGGGATCGGCCGTCCTTTTCTGTAAAAGGCTAAGGCAAGTGCATCTGTTGTTTACACAGTGCCGGTCAAATTGCGCCGTTTGTTTGCGTTAAAAATTGCACCGATGCGTGTTTGCTGCTTCGGTTGACAAACCAAAACGGGTGGATCGAGAAAAGGTCTGTTTTTATTCCCCTTCAGCCCTATCTACCCTAAGTTGTCGTTGCGCCTTTCGATTAAGATCGAGATCGAGATAGTAAGTACTGCGGGTGACCAATGCTTTTCCAAATATAACAAGCCAAATAAAGGTCGATGCTAGTTACGCATACTAAGCTATAAAGCGTCTTTGAAAAAGGAAATAAATATCGTTTTCATATTTTTGCCTGACACATCTGGTGCAAACCAATACATTGCTGGGTAGGGATCATCTTGATCGGAAATTCGAAAAACAAACAGCGAGAAATTCTAGAGTTTGTTTTGATTAGGTCGTATGAACCATTATAAACAAAAATGAGTTATTGACTGCAAACGATTGGTAAACCTTTATTCTATGTTAGATAAAAATTTGGTTTAATTTAGTTTATTAATAACTCCTACAACATGATTTGAATTTAAGACGTATAATGACTTTCTCATTTTCGAGTGCAATTTGGTTTTTACGACCATTTGCATTGCTCTGAATTGCCGTGCATGCAAAAGGACACAAAATAACAGTTCGGCGATTTGGTTTTTCGGTCCTTTTGCGTTTTTGTAGAAATTGTTGAAATTTTGTGAAAAACGTTAATAAATCCAGCTCAAATCCATTGTGTAAGTGTTTTAAGTTATCTTAGAAGAATTACCGACTTAAATTTGGTGCATGGTAAGTAAAATAAGTGTTAATTTTTACTAGCCGAGACATTGAAGTTTTTTTTTCAACTACAATAGATGCATCCAGAACATTCGTCAGCGTTGGTCTAGTTTACGCTTTATTTGATACGTCAACAGAGTCAAAGGTGATAGCTAGCAGTGTCCATATTCCAATAAAAACATTCCAGCGATGGAGAGTACCGCGCATATCGATGCAATGAGCATGCAAGCGGGCACTTCCCTGTTATATTTACGGTCCCGAGTGTTTTAAACTTTACTTCATTCAAATTCCAACGGAATAGATCGACATATTGGACAAATGAAATTAATTATCAAGATGAAATTCATCAATTTGCAAGAAGACGTTTGCGTCAAACAATCAATGCAAAAGGTTGTAAGTACTCTTTGACTATTAAGAACAAAATTAATGCCCATATCCAATACGCAGGCATATTCTCAATCTATTTTAAGATTGAATACCAAGTTTGCAGACAACCCTAAACGATGGTTTCAATACTAGAATTTAAACGATGTTTCAAAACTTCCAAAGCGATTCTCTCGAAACTCATTAAGTGGCTCATACGACCTAATCAAATAAAACTCTAGAATTGTTTACTTACTAGATGTTCGTCGTCGTTTTGGCACACGACGTTGTTTATGCGAACTGCTATTTTGTTTTGACAAAACGGCCTCCGTTGTATGCGCAAATTGATTCTGCGGTTTCACAAGACAATTTAACTTCAAGTGATTTAAATTAATATTAAAAATTTTGCTGACTTTTTTTGAAAATAAGTGTTCGCCATTAAATGAAATACATAGATGCCAAATTAGCCTCAATGAGTTAAAAAGTGGAAATTTAAGTCTATATTTGAAGATTGTAAACTTTCTCAATACTCTAGTTTGATCCTTCTGTGGCATACGTTGGTCTTAAAAGACTTACAGTTGCGTTGAAAAAAGAATGAAATAGCGTGAAGCAGCTGTCATTTCTGTCTGGGTTGATGTTTTTTAATGAAATTTTCACAAACAAACAAATTTTCCATACAAACATCCGCTCAAAAAAGAATGCAATCGCTTGTTGGGCAATAATAAACCTCATTTTAAAAACAGTCCCATTTTTGATCGCGTCATTCGATTTTGATGAACCTCTGCAAGATGCTAGATCAAACATTTTACATCTTTTGATCAAATTTCAAGTATATTCATTGAAAATTGACAAAAATACAGCAAATTTTGTGAAGCAATCTAAAAATTCCCTTTTTCGCAAGAATATTTGTATCTTTTTTTTACAGTCATAGTACAGTCTTCAATTTTGTGGAATGTTAGTTGGATAGTTGAACTAGGTTTTGTGAAAATTTCATGTAAAAATATCAACCCAGACAGAAATTGCAGCTGGTCACAATTGAAAGCGAGTGCGCTGTTTGCGTGATTTCATTTTTTTTTTAACGCAACTGTATATCTGATTATCAATTTTTTATTAAAGCTCACGTAAACCATTTTTTTTTAGAAACGAACACAAACACATACAGGATCTCAATGAAACTTGATGTTTCCTCGAAGAGATTCCTTTTTCTTAACTCTAAGCATACACCTTTCGAGGATATTATGGCTAGCATCTTACAAATGCTAAAACCACCAACCCACAGAAAGTGTATGCTGTGGCCGGGATTCTCATGCCCGCTGGCTTAGAAGACTTGAAGGTTATCCTCTACGCCACGGGCTGCGGCTAAAATATCCATTATCAATCCTAGAGAGTCAACTCACATCCCTTCTCTTCTTTTATTCAGAGGCTTCCAAGAATGATTATTTCTTATGGGACTCTTGAAAAAATTTACGAATTTGAAATCTTTAATTTAGCACAATCATTTCATAGGAAGCCCAGACAAAAATATTTCGATCAATTCTAAAGATCGATTTGATTCTGCATACTGTTATTACAGCAGGGCTAGAAGCGACAATGAGGAAAAAAAAGTAGGGTAAAATAGTTACTTTTAAGCAAAATTAGGGTAAATATAATGACCAGATCAAGTCGAAAAGTAACTCAATAGTTATTTTAAAAAAAGTCCTATAAAAGATTCCAAGACAATTTTACTTCATGAAAATAAATTTTTTTAAAGGCTCTTGGCCTCACTTATAGAAAGGCATATGTTGAACAAAAAGGAACATTTTACCTAAATGAGTTTTGATGATTTCGGAATGGCGACTACAGAATCCTAAAGTTGTGAAACCCCAGTGGGAGAGAACTAAAAGATCGTACCCGGAGGACTACGACAACTGAGCCCGATGGAAACTTCGAGTTTATCCATTTTCTTTAAAAAAAATCAAACTCGGGATTAAGTTTGGTTCAATATTGAAAAAATTGACAGATTAATAGAGAAATTCATCACGTAACATTTGGAAGATCCTCATAAAAAATTGACAACACATTGATACAAGAATGAAAATAGCTTTACAACAGTATGTTGGACGAATATTAACAAAAGACATACAGAAGCTTAGTAAAAATTAACGAAAGATTCAAGCTAATCACACAAAAAAGTGCAGAAGTTTTACTAGAATATACTTCTACATACAATATAATTTGATAATTCAAAACTAACTTAAAGAACATTTGCTAACATTTGCTTTGATTTTGAAACATCAAGCAAAATTAAAAAAAAATCATTAAAAAATTTAAAAGGTTTCAT
The DNA here is from genome assembly GCF_029784155.1 of Uranotaenia lowii. Lineage (NCBI taxonomy): Eukaryota > Metazoa > Arthropoda > Insecta > Diptera > Culicidae > Uranotaenia > Uranotaenia lowii. The sequence continues at coordinate 11,232 of NW_026598534.1, read as the reverse complement.
GGAGTTTGACGAAAGCGCCTAAATTTTTTTCGGAAACATTTCAGAAGTTCCTCAGAATACTGTAGAAAATTCATAAGCCAACCTGCAATAACGTGAAGAGATAACTGAAAACGGTTTTGAAATCATTAATTGATACCAAGCTATCTTTTAAAGGATAATGGATAGTTTTTGCAATGTTGCGATACAGCACTTGTACGACATATACATATTTTAGGAAGCTTTTAGCACTGAAATATGGTGAGTATTAGTTTTCATAAGGCTTTCTGTTCTGCGATGTTCACAGCATCGACGTTGCGCAGATGTGCTACGTATTTAGCGATTATTAACAAACCATAGGTTTACGGAAGAACATATCTACTTTTGTTTAAATTCAATTTTTCCAACCAGAAAATGTTTAAGTTTTAGCCATATATCAAGGCAAAACAATCAACTTCCTTACTGGATCAGAGTCATACATCCAATTTAGATCCTGTAAATTTTCCACAATCGAAAGGAAAAAAAGAACACGTCTAATTGACGTAGATCTAAATAATCTGGTAAATACTTACTGCGTGTCTTGGAACGTGTGACATAAAACGGAATTTTAAATAATTTGAAAAAATGTTTAAAAATAAGCTCAGTTGTAAAGAATTATTAAAAAATGAAACTTAAGTGATCAAATTTCAAAATAAATAACATCTAAGTGACCAGTATGAAAAAGTGACAAAGTTACTAAAAAGTGACCAACTTCTAGTACTGTTATAGCCCTGTTATAGGAGGGATGGTTAGGGGTTTAACCCCTCTCCCCTCCTGAAGATTTTTTCTAAGTTAAATTTTCAGTTCAACAAATTAATTTCCCGTTGAATAGTTTTACGTTTCTTGATTCCAAAAAGTGTTTGAAAACAATTGTTAACAAACATGTCAGAAAATTGACTCGCCTCCGGTTGTATTTTGTCCTTCATAACTTTAGGCTCAACACATATTATTCTACGATACTATATGACGTTTACGATTTGAAGCTTGTTTAAAATTGTCAATTTATCTGCAGTTCATTAAACCATTTGTATTCAAACACAAATCTTGACTCACAAAAACTCTTCCTCACCTGTAAAATTGTTTTTTTTTTAAGAAGTGTATGTTCATCCCTCACACTATTACTAAAAATTTTAATAATTAAAAATAATCGTTTATATCATTATATCAACTCCACATTCAAAAGGTTTTGATAAATTACACAAGGCCACAAAATTTTTCTGAAGCGCAAAGTATTAAAGTGTTTATTTTTTTTTAATTAATTTTGATGCTCTTAAATTTTTAAAATAGGTTAAATATTATTTTGAAAAATCCTGCAATTTTCTGAAAAACCTTGAAGCATATCATAAGTTTTCAAAATTAACGTTTTCATCAACTTTACCCAAGACCGCAAGTAGTTTTGACTTCTGTTAAATGAAAGTTTACAACGAATTTTGAAGAAGTTTCAACTAAATCGAATTCTAGATATTTTTTAAAAGCAAAAATCAAATTATTTTGCAGATTAAAAAAAAAAAAGTTAAATGAACTTTCTGCAGTAAAGTTAAAAATATTTGTTGTTTAAAATTATCAAAACTGTAGAATTTAACTTTGTTTATCTTTCATCATCATCATCATCATAATCATCATCATCATCATCATCATCATCATCATCATCATCATCATCATCATCATCAAAAACTTATTCTTGAATTCAATAAATTCAGAATCAGTGTTTTTATAAGTTAAGTAGATTTGTTAGTTCATCAGTATCAATTATTGATTTCACTCAAAACTGATTCGTTTTTAAACTTGTAAACTACGTATCACCAAAACGAGATATGATTGACAAAATCTGATGAAAATTCGACGTCAGAACGCCAAAATCTACCAAATCCACCATTAAAGCATAGGCACCAAAATGCTGTATCTTGAATAATCCATCCAATTCTATAAATGAGTGTTTAAAATAGAAAGACATTTTTTTGGAAAAAAACTCTACAAAAATTAAAAAAAAAAAATTATCTTTTTTATCTTCATATTAGGTATATTTCGATTTTTCATGAGTTTAATCACCTTTAGCATTGTTTGTTCATTTAATTTACCGACCCCTCGGTAAAAGTTATGTGCTTCAAGTAAGAGTATTTAAGGATTGTTAAAATTATAGGCGGATGGAAAGTTAGAAGAAATGAACAAATATTTAAAATGAGCGAGTCGAAATGAATTAGAAGCATTTTTATCACAATTTTTTCCTCATGCAACAAATTTTTATTTTCCCTATCTTGAAATGTTTTAACAAAAAAGAACATGAATTCGACCGATGAATTTAATCACCATTCTATTTAAATTTTCAAATAAATTTACCAAATTTCATTGTATTGCTTTTTAAATTTTCTCATATATTTAACGAATTTTATAGTCAAATATATATATATCAGCTATTAGAAATATTTTAATAAAGTTTGTTTTTCAACTCTAAATTATTGTGTTCTTAAAACAGCTAGAAATGTGTTTCCAGAACACAAAAATCTAGCTTATAAATCTAATTTTTTTACATAAGAAAAACTTAGTTTTTCTTGTTTTTATCCATTTGCTGGGCCCACTATTTCAAATTGTCGGCGGCAAAATATTGAGAGCTTGAAATTTTTAACTTTAACTGCGCTTGGAAATATATAATCGTTTCATTTTATTATTTTAATTTTTTTTTAAATCGATCATTATTTTTTCAATGAATTTATGAAAAGATCGAAAAATGATTCGAGGTAGCATAATTTTTATGCGCAATATGAACATAATTCGTATTTGCTTTTTGCTTTCAATATTTACACCAAATATTCGAATTACTTATTTTCATTTTTATGAGTTTCGGATTCGAACATTCCAAAAATCACCTATTTCTGAACCATTGTCGGTGACGATGAATTGAATATGTTGATTTTAAATACGTTTATAAATATGGTGAACTTTTTTAGCCTTTTATTGAGAAAACTGGAAGAATTTTAATATGAGAATGGATTTATCTTTACTCTGATCACTGGCGCTCTTGAAATAAAATTAAAAAATTTCCTTTTTGATCAAAAGAAATTAAACCATCATCTTTGTGGTTTAAATATTAGGATTTGAAGTTCAAAATATTTTTTTTCTTATCAAAAATTCACATTTCAAATCGTGAATATATATTATTTTAAATTTAAGAATTCATGGATTTAATTATTTTTTAAAATATTTTATGTAAACTATTTCTGTGCACTTATTCTTATGCCTAAAGCTTTAAACTTTGGTTTATTCGAAATTTTAGTTCACATTCGTTTTCTCGTGTTTTGACTTTAAATTCCTAGATCAGAATAAGGATAATATAATTTTGAATAAATTATTTATAACTTACTATAAATAACATTCTTTTGAAACTTTGATTCTGATATATTTTGAATCGTATCAGTGAAATTTCTTGTTTTTTCGAGTTTGTGTGATGGTAATGAGCAGCTTAGAAAATGGTTTTAGAAATAAATTTTCTTATTTTTTGTGCATTTTTGATATTCTTATTATTGCTAGCTAAATTTGAATTTAGAACCCTCCCCCTCTCTCCCCTGGAAGGGTCCTTCGCACGGGTCTGTATTCTAGTAATTCTCAACAGAACCGGACTCACAGATTAAAAAAAAATATGTATGGTATTTAAATTGTGGGGCGTAGCCATAAAAATTTATCGATAAATTTTCAATTTGATTCTATTTAAACTTTGAGGATAAGATGTAAACTTTTAAGGTGCGTAAAAGTTTGTGTCTGGATCTAGCTGGGCCACAGAAATATATCTCAGCGTATACGCATAGAGAACAGACGTATAAGCTCAATCAAATTTTTTTTTAAAAATGCGTTAAATTTCAAACGCTGACATCCAAAATATGCGTTTAAAATTGACTTGAAACAGTGCCATCTATTGCGCCGTTCAAAAGTTACAGTTCAAGTGCTCAGTTTTTGAAAAGGCGTAATCGTATATGAACTCATTAATGATTAAACTAGCGCCCCTCTAAAATAGACGGGTTCAATCTATTGCTAGATAAATGCAATAGGAGTTTCCTTTGGCTGGGCAGAATTTCACTTTCTTTATTTTTGCACTACTGATGCAGTCACAATAACTAACAGTTTTGGAAAAAGTTTTTGCACTTCTTGATCGGTTATCATCAGAGAACGAAACGGTTATATCCAGACATTCTAGACGATCAGTCTTACCCACTGATTCTAGACATCTCAAAGCGGGTTCCTTTCAAGTATAAAGGTGGGAGCACAATAGCCCGTCGTGCGTCGCGTTGACATTTCATTTTGAGGATATAGTTTTCCGTTTGAGCCACCACAATGATGCGTCGCGTCAGTGAAGACCTTGTACTAAAATGCAAAACTTGTTCTAAACAGCAGCGTCCTCCAACGTCGACGCTCTGTTTTTGAAAAATTTGGAAATGGTAGCGCGTCAATGATAATTTTTAGGCAGTGTTTGTTTGAATTTCAGCCAGACATCAATTTAATATCTCTACAATATTATAAAAAAGTGTATTGGTAAATCAAAAATTAATAGAAATAAATTCAGTGCATTTAAAATAAATTAATTCGTTATTTACGGGAAGCACAAAAATCACGAATTGTATTTTATTTACATTTTTATATTTCTATAAATTTATTCTGAAACATAATTAACATTTATAATCCACAAACAATCACTATCACTATTGACACTGTGGGAATTTTCGGTCTACTACCGGAGGAAGAATTGAGTTGGTGGGTGATCATCCTCCATTGAAGGCTCCTACGCTGGAAGCTGTCCATTCTGCAGGCGTAGCTACCGTCTTCTTCTCTGGGAGGCAATCAAGCTTATTTCTTCTCTACCATATGAATGTTGAAATTACTCTAAAAGACATACACCGTCTTAGCCGATTTAGGCTTTACAGACTGAATAAATGACGCGAACAACTTAAGATTAACATTTAACACCCAGTACCGAGATGGGAATCGAACCCATGCCATCAGTGGACCAGCGATTACCGTCGTACCACGCTAACCATTCGACCACCGAGACGTACACTCTGGAGTGATTGTAGGCATTGTGCAGCCTGGCGATCCACTTCCGGCTGGAGGATTGGTAATTGCTGACTGGATCCTGGGCTGGGAGATGCCCATTCCGCAGAGGTGAAGTTGTGATTCCATCGCACAAAAATACCGCCAACGGTATTGACTGGAATGATTTGACTTCTAATCCGCTAGGAGACGAACAAACGATTCTTCCAAAAACAAACTTTACACTGCTTATCGGAAGCAACAAATCAAAACAAACGTTTCCGTTGCTATGTCTTCGACGCTTCATTGTAATGCAAAAATCGTAGGGTGCGTCGTGAAGAAAATAGCTATTAGCTTTTAAGATATGGAATTCCGGACCTTCACCGTCTGCTTTTAGTTCCAAGAATTTTTGATGCTAAATATAGACACGTCAATGCTGAACAAATGTACTTTACTGATGGCTCTGTTATGGATGAATTTACGGGATTTGGAGTATTTAATGAAACTACTAGCGCTTCTTACAGTCTTCAATCACCATGCTCTGTGTACATTGCAGAGCTTGCAGCTATCCACTGGGCATTGGACAGTGTCGCCTCACGACCCGTTGAACACTACTACATCATAACGGATAGTCTTAGCTCGATTGAAGCAATCCGTTTTATAAGACCTGGAAAGCATTCTCCGTACTTTCTCGAGAAGATACGGGATACTTTGAGTGCTTTATGTAAACGTTGTTTTTCCATCACCTTCGTTTGGGTACCTTTACATTGTTCGATTCTGGGCAATGAGAGGGCAGACTCTCTTGCGAAGGCGGGTGCGACGGAAGGAGACACTTATCACCGTGAAATTATTTTTAACGAATTCTACTCTTTGGTTCGAAGAAACTCACTTGTCAACTGGCAGCGCAAATGGGACGAGGATGAGGATGGTCGATGGCTCCACTCGATTATCCCAAAGGTTTGCCTTAAACCCTGGTTCAATAGGTTGGATCTAAGTCGAGATTTTATTCGAGTATTTTCTCGTCTTATGTCCAATCATTGTTCCTTAAACGCGTTACTCTTTCGTGTAAACCTGGCTGGCAGCAATTTGTGTAGCTGTGGCAAAGGTTACCATGACATCGAGCATATTGTTTGGTCGTGTGAGGTCCATATTGTCGCCAGAACGAATTTAATAGACTCCCTTCGGGCCCGAGGAAAACCACCCAACGTTCCAGTGTGAGATGTGTTGGCTGTGATAGACTTAGACTACATGTTCGAAATTTATCTATTCCTAAAAGCTATCGACCTTCGTCTATAACTATTTTCATTTTCACGTTTCCCTTTCTATATCTTTTCTTTGAAAAATTGTTAAACTAGGTTAAGTAACCAATTGTAAAAAGCAAAAAGATGTTGGCTCTTTAAAACTCAAAGGTCCGAGCCGTTTCAAATAAACGAATTATAAAAAAAAAAAAACTTTTAAGATATTTTTCCATTATGAAACGTGACGAAAGTTTTACAAAACTTCAACAGCGCTTTCATTGAAACACGCCAAACAGTTCATATGACCTGTTAAAAACTGACCATTTTGAAAATTTGTTTTTTTTTTCAGTTTGGTTTTGACAGTTCTTTTTGGTGTGTTTGGAGACGTCCGGTGGCCCAACCAAAACATAAAAATTGGTCCAAAATGGTCGTTGAAAATTTTACACAAGTTTCGTGGACTAGCTTATACGTCTGGTGATAAAAGTAAGTCTGTGATCATTGTGACTATGTGCGCGCTGTTATTATTCCGAATGTCATTGTATAAAGAATCAGATTTTTAATCCAAGTCATACCAAGTCCACTCAAACGACTTTCCAATCAAAACATCTAAAAAACGATTCAAAATTGCAACACATTTGTTTTCATCCCTAGTTCGCTCTCAAGTAAACAACGCGCCGCGTGCAAGTATTTATAATATCCAAATTAAAAAATCGAGTGAATGACCTTGCTTCCTGTTGTTTTTCGTGTCTCAAAAGACAGAAATTAACAATCTCAACTGCTCTAACGGCACATACCATAGATTTTTCTTCATTCATTTGCCGCCACCGCCGCCGCCGCCGCCAACGACGACGACGACGGTTCTTGAAGTTTTCTCTGACAGATTTTCCCTGTTCACGGTGCGCGAAGGATGGTGAAAGATAATTTAATGCCGACATGACGTTCGGAAAATCCCACCGGCATAAAATCGTAAATTTTCATTCACCTTCTTTCTACATTTTCTCAAACGACAGCGTGTGTTCGTCTTGTTTGAAAATTTTACCTCGACAAAGGATCCTACCACGAAGTTTCGTTCCGAGATGCGATTCTGGATTAATCCCATCCTCCCAAAAATACGTCCTCAAGTGAAATTGGATCTGTGGAAAGGCAGAAAAGGTTCCATCGCATCATTACCTCCTACGATGATGCATTTAATAATATTTTTAAATTGTCACCGCTTCCTGTTGTTGGTTTTTTTTTCTTTCGTGACATTTTCGGGAGTGCATATCATGTTCCAAATACGGGTTCCTTTGTCGTTTTTTGGAAGAATAAGTAGGAAAACTCATTAACTTCCCATATCCGCCTACTTTGGAGTTCAATTCAAACGAGAAAAGTATACGTTCAATGCTATCAATTTTCGATGGGTTTACTGACAATTGCATACCATTTGAAAAATTCCGAAATTTTTTTTTTTTTTTTTTTTTTTTTTTTTTTTTTTTTTTTTGTGGCGTTTAAATAGCTGTGGGAAGCTGACGCTGAAAGTGAAATGTGGGTAGATAATATTTTTATTAACTCGAGAATTGAACCAAAACCCTTCAGATCCCAAGTTGCAAGCGCTATCCAATAAACCATCGGCACGCTTCATTTGAAAAAATTCCGAAATTTTTCAACAAAAATGCATGGAATAGTTTAAAAATAAACGCACTCTACGCGCTATTCTTCGTGGCAAAGATTGTTTTTTTTCCTGAACGGTGAAACCCCAACTTCACAGAGCTCCAGTATCGGTTTCCTTGGCAATTTCAAGCTGAAACTCCTCCGCCGCATTATATCTACAGTGAGGGGCAAAATAAAGTGTCCAAATTATTTTTTTCTATTTCTTTTATTTTTCTGCTTAAAATTCAACGAAAACACATCGTAATCATTTTTAAAATATTGTTTGTTATGTTCTTTACAATTTTTGTTAATGTTGCGCTGGTAAAAAAAAGTTTTTCTGATAGAAAAAAAAACAGTTAATATTCCAAAATAAACAGGGGCAAAATAAAGTGTCCAGATCGGTACAGCTTCCAATGGATTCAAACTGAAGGCAAACAAGAACGATTTAATAATGGGTATGGCCTCCTTCGGCCTTCAACACCTCCTGCAAGTGCTTCGGTATACTTTCAACAAGGTTGTGCAAGTGTTGTGGGTCGAGTTCCTTCCACGCATGCTCCATGGTATCAAAATAAGCATTTTTAATCTGTCACACCATTCTTATCAATCAAAGCATCGAGGATGGTCCATAGATTTTCGATGGGGTTCAGATCAGGACTTTGTGGAGGCCATTCAAGTGGTTTGATGCGGCAGGAACGGGAAAATGACTTCATCAGATTGGCCGTATGCTTCGGATCGTTATTCTGCTGTAAAACGAAGCGCTCTTCGAGGCCCGTCTTGATGAGGGATACCTCGGGGTTTTCCCGCAGGATATTGGAATATGACTCAGCTGTCATGATTCCGTCAATTTTTACCAAATTGCCCACCCCACCCCAAGAAAAGTACCCCCACACCATCACGTTACCTCCTCCGTGCTCGACTGTTCCTTGGATATGGCGATCTTGGAGCTCCTCACCCGACTTGCGCCACATATGATCCCGCATTTTCCGGTTGAATAGCTCGAATTTGGATTCGTCGGCCCACAACAATGTTTTCCAGTACTCAAGCCGTATATCGACGTGTTCCTTAACGAACTCGAGCCGCTTAGCCTTGTTCACCTGGCTGATGAAAATCCTTCTCACTGTGATCTTTCTATGGTACTCCTTTTCATGGATGCGGCGACGGATAGTACGACGCAATACCGAAAATTGGAGCTCTTCCTATATCTGCCGGATCGTTATTATTGCGTTTTTCTTCACTTCAAGAATGATTTTCTTGTCCGATCTGGCATCTGTCTTGAGCTTCAGTCCTCTTCCTGGGCTATCCATCTCCGATCCGAACGTTTTCATCTTCTTCATGATTTTTGATACCGCTGTCTTCCTGATTTCGTAGTGCTTGGCCACTTCCCGGTGCGTTTGACCGTTATTCACATCACGAACAACCAGTTTCCGGATGGAAAAGGAATGGAACCAGAAATTTATGCGTTCTCCATATTTTACAACTTATTCGAATGTAGACACCTGTTTGAATACTCTAGAGCCTAGCCAGTTGTTTATGAAACGTCAAAATACACAAAACAAACAAATTCAAGGGGCCTCGCGATGGAAACTTATCGAAATTATATTGATATTTGAGTTGGACACTTTATTTTGCCCACTTTTTTTTTGGAATATCAATTGTTTTTTTTTCTATTAGAAAAACTTTATTTTTTTACCAGCGCATCATTAACAAAAATTGAAAAGAACATAATAAACAATATTTTAAAAATGATTACGATGTGTTTTCGGTGAATTTTAACCAGAAAAATAAAAGAAATTATAAAAAAATAATTTGGACACTTTATTTTGCCCCTCACTGTATCTGCTTTGGCCTTTGATTTTCTCCGCGTTTCATGATGGTTCCGATTCAACAAACTCCGATACCGAGTTCAATATTGAGAGGGGAGAAAAGCGACCCGCACATGGGTTCCTTGGAATGTTTTGATTTTTCTCCTTCGTTTCTTTGAAACACGTAATAAATTTTCAAGAATGTTTAGGTGCCTAAATTAGGCGGATGAAAACAATACCATTGCCCGCACTAACAATAAAGTATAATGTGCAGTGCATTATTTTTATTTTCCAAAGCCATTTCGTTGGAAAAGATTTCTTTCAAAAATTAAGTATGGGGGAAATCGCATTTCTCGGTTGCTCATTGAAGTATTTCTATTTCCACTCCATTGTTCTAGAATTTCTTCTTAAAATTTGTTTAGAATATTTTTAAACTGCGACCCAGAGATGGGTCTTGACTCAAACATTTAGTCAGCGAAACTTTTTTTTTGTAGATAAATGAATCCAACTGTGTTAGTTGAAATTTTAAGGAACTAGACAAGATGAAAATTAATGTTGAAAAACATGCGAAAAAATTCGCCTTGTCTCCTGGTAGGACTTGAACCCACATCTTGCGCCTCTCCGGGGCCCATGTATTAACATTCTACTACAGGAGACAACCTGGCGTATGAAAGATAAACTGGTCGAGTGTCGGTGTTTTCCGGAATGAAGGGAATTGTTTTCTCATGTGATCATCATCATTTTCGTAGTCTATTTCTATTCCCATCATTTCAACTTACGGTAGTTGAACTCAAATTCGGACATTTTAAGCACGGCAAGATTTGCATTGAATTTTTTCGCATGTTTTTCAACATTAATTTTCATCTTGTCTAGTTTAGTATTTTTGTTTAGAATGTTCAACTATTTCAAGAAAACCAAAATAATCTTAGCTATTCAGAGGAAGATATTCCTTGGATTTTAATAAACAACCCATTTTTAGCTTCAGTAAACAAAATATCCGATTTGGTATAATCCAAAAAACTAAGAATATTCACAAATATTTCAATCACAAGAAGCAACTTAAAGAAAAACACACAGGTTGAACAAAACTTTTCATCTTTCGAAATTATTTCAAAAACATACTAGACTTTCAGACGAGACTTGACCACATATCTGATTTAGTACACCTGCATGTATCAACAATTGTATTAAGGCAAACTGACTTTAACACACAAAATTTCGTCTTGTACAGGACACAGCGATCACGAAATTCGAAATGTATAGTTTGAAAACAAATGTAAAAAATACAACGTTTCTCTAGAATCGATTAAAAAAACCTGTAAATGAAGCATTTCGAGTTCAATGATTTTAGATGGATATGAGTAGTCAATCAAGTTAACCTAAGCAAAATTTCGTCTTGTACAGGACATTTACAGTTTCTTTTTTCCATTCTCATCCAACGTTAGTAGGTGTTACTTTATATATTTTTTTCTGATACTTTTTTTTAACTAACAAGCTCTGAGGTCTGAGATGCTTATCTGTCTATAACCGAA
>NW_026598533.1:167000-327084 GCF_029784155.1 Uranotaenia lowii | reverse complement strand
TTAAAGTGGATAGCCGACTCACATTTTCTGAGCACATTGCGCTTACTGCTGCAAAAGGTTTCGCAGCTCTTGGATTTTTGCGCCGAAACACTTCTGATTTCGACGATATCTATGCCCTTAAAGCCATCTACTGCTCTTCAGTGCGTAGCATCATGGAGTACGCTGTGCAGGTTTGGGCTCCTTCTCAGAACACCCAATCCTACCGCCTCGAACGAGTTCAGCGAAGTTTCGTTAGATACGCTTTACGACAGCTTCCTTGGAATGATCCACATCGACTACCACCGTACGAACAAAGATGCAGCCTGATGAATTTAGCGACACTCCAAAAGCGTCGAGCCGAGTTGCAGCAAACTTTAATTTTCGATACCCTAACCTGCCGAATTGATTCATCATATATTCTCCAACGTGTCAACATGTACGTCTCGACCCGAACACTTCGACAACGCCAGTTTCTCTGGATCCCCTATCACCGTACTGCATATGGCCGAAATCACCCATTGGATAAATGTTGTGAACGTTTCAGTTCTGTATACCATCTGTTTGATTTTAACATGTGTAAACGTAGTTTTATAATAGCTATAAGTAGTGTTCCTTAATCTTAAGATACAAAGTCTGTAAGGTCCATTCACCAAAGACAAATCAATAAACAATAAACAATAAATGCCAGAAATCGCATTTTAAAGTTGTGATCCCAAATTAAGCTCAGAATCGCTAAAAAACGCTTCTAAAGGCCAGAAATCGCATTTTAAAGTTGTGATCCCAAATTAAGCTCAGAACGCCCGAAAAACGCTTCTAAAGGCCAGAGATCGCATTTTAAAGTTGTGATCCCAAATTAAGCTCAGAATGCCCGAAAAACGCTTCTAAAGGCCAGAAATCGCATTTTAAAGTTGTGATCCCAAATTAAGCTCAGAATCGCTAAAAAACGCTTCTAAAGGCCAGAAATCGCATTTTAAAGTTGTGATCCCAAATTAAGCTCAGAATGCCCGAAAAACGCTTCTAAAGGCCAGAAATCGCATTTTAAAGTTGTGATCCCAAATTAAGCTCAGAATGCTCGAAAAACGCTTCTAAAGGCCAGAAATCGCATTTTAAAGTTGTGATCCCAAATTAAGCTCAGAATGCCCGAAAAACGCTTCTAAAGGCCAGAAATCGCATTTTAAAGTTGTGATCCCAAATTAAGCTCAGAATGCCCGAAAAACGCTTCTAAAGGCCAGAAATCGCATTTTAAAGTTGTGATCCCAAATTAAGCTCAGAATGGCCAAAAAACGCTTCTAAAGGCCAGAAATCGCATTTTAAAGCTGTGATCCCAAATTAAGCTCAGAATGCCCGAAAAACGCTTCTAAAGGCCAGAAATCGCATTTTAAAGTTGTGATCCCAAATTAAGCTCAGAATGGCCAAAAAACGCTTCTAAAGGCCAGAAATCGCATTTTAAAGTTGTGATCCCAAATTAAGCTCAGAATGCCCAAAAAAAGGCTTCTAAAGGCCAGAAATCGCATTTTAAAGTTGTGATCCCAAATTAAGCTCAGAATGCCCGAAAAACGCTTCTAAAGGCCAGAAATCGCATTTTAAAGTTGTGATCCCAAATTAAGCTCAGAATCGCTAAAAAACGCTTCTAAAGGCCAGAAATCGCATTTTAAAGCTGTGATCCCAAATTAAGCTCAGAATGCCCGAAAAACGCTTCTAAAGGCCAGAAATCGCATTTTAAAGTTGTGATCCCAAATTAAGCTCAGAATCGCTAAAAAACGCTTCTAAAGGCCAGAAATCGCATTTTAAAGTTGTGATCCCAAATTAAGCTCAGAATGCCCGAAAAACGCTTCTAAAGGCCAGAAATCGCATTTTAAAGTTGTGATCCCAAATTAAGCTCAGAATGCCCGAAAAACGCTTCTAAAGGCCAGAAATCGCATTTTAAAGTTGTGATCCCAAATTAAGCTCAGAATGCCCGAAAAACGCTTCTAAAGGCCAGAAATCGCATTTTAAAGTTGCGATCCCAAATTAAGCTCAGAATGCCCGAAAAATGCTTCTAAAGGCCAGAAATCGCATTTTAAAGTTGTGATCCCAAATTAAGCTCAGAATGCCCGAAAAACGCTTCTAAAGGCCAGAAATCGCATTTTAAAGTTGTGATCCCAAATTAAGCTCAGAATGCCCGAAAAACGCTTCTAAAGGCCAGAAATCGCATTTTAAAGTTGTGATCCCAAATTAAGCTCAGAATGCCCGAAAAACGCTTCTAAAGGCCAGAAATCGCATTTTAAAGTTGTGATCCCAAATTAAGCTCAGAATGCCCGAAAAACGCTTCTAAAGGCCAGAAATCGCATTTTAAAGTTGTGATCCCAAATTAAGCTCAGAATGCCCAAAAAAAGGCTTCTAAAGGCCAGAAATCGCATTTTAAAGTTGTGATCCCAAATTAAGCTCAGAATGCCCGAAAAACGCTTCTAAAGGCCAGAAATCGCATTTTAAAGTTGTGATCCCAAATTAAGCTCAGAATCGCTAAAAAACGCTTCTAAAGGCCAGAAATCGCATTTTAAAGTTGTGATCCCAAATTAAGCTCAGAATGCCCGAAAAACGCTTCTAAAGGCCAGAAATCGCATTTTAAAGTTGTGATCCCAAATTAAGCTCAGAATCGCTAAAAAACGCTTCTAAAGGCCAGAAATCGCATTTTAAAGTTGTGATCCCAAATTAAGCTCAGAATGCCCGAAAAACGCTTCTAAAGGCCAGAAATCGCATTTTAAAGCTGTGATCCCAAATTAAGCTCAGAATGCCCGAAAAACGCTTCTAAAGGCCAGAAATCGCATTTTAAAGTTGTGATCCCAAATTAAGCTCAGAATGCCCAAAAAAAGGCTTCTAAAGGCCAGAAATCGCATTTTAAAGTTGTGATCCCAAATTAAGCTCAGAATGCCCGAAAAACGCTTCTAAAGGCCAGAAATCGCATTTTAAAGTTGTGATCCCAAATTAAGCTCAGAATCGCTAAAAAACGCTTCTAAAGGCCAGAAATCGCATTTTAAAGTTGTGATCCCAAATTAAGCTCAGAATGCCCGAAAAACGCTTCTAAAGGCCAGAAATCGCATTTTAAAGCTGTGATCCCAAATTAAGCTCAGAATGCCCGAAAAACGCTTCTAAAGGCCAGAAATCGCATTTTAAAGTTGTGATCCCAAATTAAGCTCAGAATGCCCGAAAAATGCTTCTAAAGGCCAGAAATCGCATTTTAAAGTTGTGATCCCAAATTAAGCTCAGAATCGCTAAAAAACGCTTCTAAAGGCCAGAAATCGCATTTTAAAGTTGTGATCCCAAATTAAGCTCAGAATGCCCGAAAAACGCTTCTAAAGGCCAGAAATCGCATTTTAAAGTTGTGATCCCAAATTAAGCTCAGAATGCCCGAAAAACGCTTCTAAAGGCCAGAAATCGCATTTTAAAGTTGTGATCCCAAATTAAGCTCAGAATCGCTAAAAAACGCTTCTAAAGGCCAGAAATCGCATTTTAAAGTTGTGATCCCAAATTAAGCTCAGAATGCCCGAAAAACGCTTCTAAAGGCCAGAAATCGCATTTTAAAGTTGTGATCCCAAATTAAGCTCAGAATCGCTAAAAAACGCTTCTAAAGGCCAGAAATCGCATTTTAAAGTTGTGATCCCAAATTAAGCTCAGAATGCCCGAAAAACGCTTCTAAAGGCCAGAAATCGCATTTTAAAGTTGTGATCCCAAATTAAGCTCAGAATGCCCGAAAAACGCTTCTAAAGGCCAGAAATCGCATTTTAAAGTTGTGATCCCAAATTAAGCTCAGAATCGCTAAAAAACGCTTCTAAAGGCCAGAAATCGCATTTTAAAATTGTGATCCCAAATTAAGCTCAGAATGCCCGAAAAACGCTTCTAAAGGCCAGAAATCGCATTTTAAAGTTGTGATCCCAAATTAAGCTCAGAATCGCTAAAAAACGCTTCTAAAGGCCAGAAATCGCATTTTAAAGTTGTGATCCCAAATTAAGCTCAGAATGCCCGAAAAACGCTTCTAAAGGCCAGAAATCGCATTTTAAAGTTGTGATCCCAAATTAAGCTCAGAATGCCCGAAAAACGCTTCTAAAGGCCAGAAATCGCATTTTAAAGTTGTGATCCCAAATTAAGCTCAGAATCGCTAAAAAACGCTTCTAAAGGCCAGAAATCGCATTTTAAAGTTGTGATCCCAAATTAAGCTCAGAATGCCCGAAAAACGCTTCTAAAGGCCAGAAATCGCATTTTAAAGTTGTGATCCCAAATTAAGCTCAGAATGCCCAAAAAAAGGCTTCTAAAGGCCAGAAATCGCATTTTAAAGTTGTGATCCCAAATTAAGCTCAGAATGCCCGAAAAACGCTTCTAAAGGCCAGAAATCGCATTTTAAAGTTGTGATCCCAAATTAAGCTCAGAATCGCTAAAAAACGCTTCTAAAGGCCAGAAATCGCATTTTAAAGTTGTGATCCCAAATTAAGCTCAGAATGCCCGAAAAACGCTTCTAAAGGCCAGAAATCGCATTTTAAAGTTGTGATCCCAAATTAAGCTCAGAATCGCTAAAAAACGCTTCTAAAGGCCAGAAATCGCATTTTAAAGTTGTGATCCCAAATTAAGCTCAGAATGCCCGAAAAACGCTTCTAAAGGCCAGAAATCGCATTTTAAAGCTGTGATCCCAAATTAAGCTCAGAATGCCCGAAAAACGCTTCTAAAGGCCAGAAATCGCATTTTAAAGTTGTGATCCCAAATTAAGCTCAGAATGCCCAAAAAAGGCTTCTAAAGGCCAGAAATCGCATTTTAAAGTTGTGATCCCAAATTAAGCTCAGAATGCCCGAAAAACGCTTCTAAAGGCCAGAAATCGCATTTTAAAGTTGTGATCCCAAATTAAGCTCAGAATCGCTAAAAAACGCTTCTAAAGGCCAGAAATCGCATTTTAAAGTTGTGATCCCAAATTAAGCTCAGAATGCCCGAAAAACGCTTCTAAAGGCCAGAAATCGCATTTTAAAGCTGTGATCCCAAATTAAGCTCAGAATGCCCGAAAAACGCTTCTAAAGGCCAGAAATCGCATTTTAAAGTTGTGATCCCAAATTAAGCTCAGAATGCCCGAAAAATGCTTCTAAAGGCCAGAAATCGCATTTTAAAGTTGTGATCCCAAATTAAGCTCAGAATCGCTAAAAAACGCTTCTAAAGGCCAGAAATCGCATTTTAAAGTTGTGATCCCAAATTAAGCTCAGAATGCCCGAAAAACGCTTCTAAAGGCCAGAAATCGCATTTTAAAGTTGTGATCCCAAATTAAGCTCAGAATGCCCGAAAAACGCTTCTAAAGGCCAGAAATCGCATTTTAAAGTTGTGATCCCAAATTAAGCTCAGAATCGCTAAAAAACGCTTCTAAAGGCCAGAAATCGCATTTTAAAGTTGTGATCCCAAATTAAGCTCAGAATGCCCGAAAAACGCTTCTAAAGGCCAGAAATCGCATTTTAAAGTTGTGATCCCAAATTAAGCTCAGAATCGCTAAAAAACGCTTCTAAAGGCCAGAAATCGCATTTTAAAGTTGTGATCCCAAATTAAGCTCAGAATGCCCGAAAAACGCTTCTAAAGGCCAGAAATCGCATTTTAAAGTTGTGATCCCAAATTAAGCTCAGAATGCCCGAAAAACGCTTCTAAAGGCCAGAAATCGCATTTTAAAGTTGTGATCCCAAATTAAGCTCAGAATCGCTAAAAAACGCTTCTAAAGGCCAGAAATCGCATTTTAAAATTGTGATCCCAAATTAAGCTCAGAATGCCCGAAAAACGCTTCTAAAGGCCAGAAATCGCATTTTAAAGTTGTGATCCCAAATTAAGCTCAGAATCGCTAAAAAACGCTTCTAAAGGCCAGAAATCGCATTTTAAAGTTGTGATCCCAAATTAAGCTCAGAATGCCCGAAAAACGCTTCTAAAGGCCAGAAATCGCATTTTAAAGTTGTGATCCCAAATTAAGCTCAGAATGCCCGAAAAACGCTTCTAAAGGCCAGAAATCGCATTTTAAAGTTGTGATCCCAAATTAAGCTCAGAATGCCCGAAAAACGCTTCTAAAGGCCAGAAATCGCATTTTAAAGTTGTGATCCCAAATTAAGCTCAGAATCGCTAAAAAACGCTTCTAAAGGCCAGAAATCGCATTTTAAAGTTGTGATCCCAAATTAAGCTCAGAATGCCCGAAAAACGCTTCTAAAGGCCAGAAATCGCATTTTAAAGTTGTGATCCCAAATTAAGCTCAGAATCGCTAAAAAACGCTTCTAAAGGCCAGAAATCGCATTTTAAAGTTGTGATCCCAAATTAAGCTCAGAATGCCCGAAAAACGCTTCTAAAGGCCAGAAATCGCATTTTAAAGTTGTGATCCCAAATTAAGCTCAGAATCGCTAAAAAACGCTTCTAAAGGCCAGAAATCGCATTTTAAAGTTGTGATCCCAAATTAAGCTCAGAATGCCCGAAAAATGCTTCTAAAGGCCAGAAATCGCATTTTAAAGTTGTGATCCCAAATTAAGCTCAGAATGCCCGAAAAACGCTTCTAAAGGCCAGAAATCGCATTTTAAAGTTGTGATCCCAAATTAAGCTCAGAATCGCTAAAAAACGCTTCTAAAGGCCAGAAATCGCATTTTAAAGTTGTGATCCCAAATTAAGCTCAGAATGCCCGAAAAACGCTTCTAAAGGCCAGAAATCGCATTTTAAAGTTGTGATCCCAAATTAAGCTCAGAATGCCCGAAAAACGCTTCTAAAGGCCAGAAATCGCATTTTAAAGTTGTGATCCCAAATTAAGCTCAGAATGCCCGAAAAACGCTTCTAAAGGCCAGAAATCGCATTTTAAAGTTGTGATCCCAAATTAAGCTCAGAATGCCCGAAAAACGCTTCTAAAGGCCAGAAATCGCATTTTAAAGTTGTGATCCCAAATTAAGCTCAGAATCGCTAAAAAACGCTTCTAAAGGCCAGAAATCGCATTTTAAAGTTGTGATCCCAAATTAAGCTCAGAATGCCCGAAAAATGCTTCTAAAGGCCAGAAATCGCATTTTAAAGTTGTGATCCCAAATTAAGCTCAGAATGCCCGAAAAACGCTTCTAAATGCCAGAAATCGCATTTTAAAGTTGTGATCCCAAATTAAGCTCAGAATCGCTAAAAAACGCTTCTAAAGGCCAGAAATCGCATTTTAAAGTTGTGATCCCAAATTAAGCTCAGAATGCCCGAAAAACGCTTCTAAAGGCCAGAAATCGCATTTTAAAGTTGTGATCCCAAATTAAGCTCAGAATGCCCGAAAAACGCTTCTAAAGGCCAGAAATCGCATTTTAAAGTTGTGATCCTAAATTAAGCTCAGAATGGCCGAAAAACGCTTCTAAAGGCCAGAAATCGCATTTTAAAGTTGTGATCTCAAATTAAGCTCAGAATCGCTAAAAAACGCTTCTAAAGGCCAGAAATCGCATTTTAAAGTTGTGATCCCAAATTAAGCTCAGAACGCCCGAAAAACGCTTCTAAAGGCCAGAAATCGCATTTTAAAGTTGTGATCCCAAATTAAGCTCAGAATGCCCGAAAAACGCTTCTAAAGGCCAGAAATCGCATTTTAAAGTTGTGATCTCAAATTAAGCTCAGAATCGCTAAAAAACGCTTCTAAAGGCCAGAAATCGCATTTTAAAGTTGTGATCCCAAATTAAGCTCAGAATGCCCGAAAAATGCTTCTAAAGGCCAGAAATCGCATTTTAAAGTTGTGATCCCAAATTAAGCTCAGAATGCCCGAAAAACGCTTCTAAAGGCCAGAAATCGCATTTTAAAGTTGTGATCCCAAATTAAGCTCAGAATCGCTAAAAAACGCTTCTAAAGGCCAGAAATCGCATTTTAAAGTTGTGATCCCAAATTAAGCTCAGAACGCCCGAAAAACGCTTCTAAAGGCCAGAGATCGCATTTTAAAGTTGTGATCCCAAATTAAGCTCAGAATGCCCGAAAAACGCTTCTAAAGGCCAGAAATCGCATTTTAAAGTTGTGATCCCAAATTAAGCTCAGAATCGCTAAAAAACGCTTCTAAAGGCCAGAAATCGCATTTTAAAGTTGTGATCCCAAATTAAGCTCAGAATACCCGAAAAACGCTTCTAAAGGCCAGAAATCGCATTTTAAAGTTGTGATCCCAAATTAAGCTCAGAATGCCCGAAAAACGCTTCTAAAGGCCAGAAATCGCATTTTAAAGTTGTGATCCTAAATTAAGCTCAGCATGGCCGAAAAACGCTTCTAAAGGCCAGAAATCGCATTTTAAAGTTGTGATCTCAAATTAAGCTCAGAATCGCTAAAAAACGCTTCTAAAGGCCAGAAATCGCATTTTAAAGTTGTGATCCCAAATTAAGCTCAGAACGCCCGAAAAACGCTTCTAAAGGCCAGAAATCGCATTTTAAAGTTGTGATCCCAAATTAAGCTCAGAATGCCCGAAAAACGCTTCTAAAGGCCAGAAATCGCATTTTAAAGTTGTGATCCCAAATTAAGCTCAGAATCGCTAAAAAACGCTTCTAAAGGCCAGAAATCGCATTTTAAAGTTGTGATCCCAAATTAAGCTCAGAACGCCCGAAAAACGCTTCTAAAGGCCAGAAATCGCATTTTAAAGTTGTGATCCCAAATTAAGCTCAGAATGCCCGAAAAACGCTTCGAAAGGCCAGAAATCGCATTTTAAAGTTGTGATCCTAAATTAAGCTCAGAATGGCCGAAAAACGCTTCGAAAGGCCAGAAATCGCATTTTAAAGTTGTGATCTCAAATAAAGCTCAGAATCGCTAAAAAACGCTTCTAAAGGCCAGAAATCGCATTTTAAAGTTGTGATCCCAAATTAAGCTCAGAATCGCTAAAAAACGCTTCTAAAGGCCAGAAATCGCATTTTAAAGTTGTGATCCCAAATTAAGCTCAGAATCGCTAAAAAACGCTTCTAAAGGCCAGAAATCGCATTTTAAAGTTGTGATCCCAAATTAAGCTCAGAATGCCCGAAAAACGCTTCTAAAGGCCAGAAATCGCATTTTAAAGTTGTGATCCCAAATTAAGCTCAGAATCGCTAAAAAACGCTTCTAAAGGCCAGAAATCGCATTTTAAAGTTGTGATCCCAAATTAAGCTCAGAATGCCCGAAAAACGCTTCTAAAGGCCAGAAATCGCATTTTAAAGTTGTGATTCCAAATTAAGCTCAGAATGCCCGAAAAACGCTTCTAAAGGCCAGAAATCGCATTTTAAAGTTGTGATCCCAAATTAAGCTCAGAATGCCCGAAAAACGCTTCTAAAGGCCAGAAATCGCATTTTAAAGTTGTGATCCCAAATTAAGCTCAGAATCGCTAAAAAACGCTTCTAAAGGCCAGAAATCGCATTTTAAAGTTGTGATCCCAAATTAAGCTCAGAATGCCCGAAAAACGCTTCTAAAGGCCAGAAATCGCATTTTAAAGTTGTGATTCCAAATTAAGCTCAGAATGCCCGAAAAACGCTTCTAAAGGCCAGAAATCGCATTTTAAAGTTGTGATCCCAAATTAAGCTCAGAATGCCCGAAAAACGCTTCTAAAGGCCAGAAATCGCATTTTAAAGTTGTGATCCCAAATTAAGCTCAGAATGCCCGAAAAACGCTTCTAAAGGCCAGAAATCGCATTTTAAAGTTGTGATCCCAAATTAAGCTCAGAATCGCTAAAAAACGCTTCTAAAGGCCAGAAATCGCATTTTAAAGTTGTGATCCCAAATTAAGCTCAGAATCGCTAAAAAACGCTTCTAAAGGCCAGAAATCGCATTTTAAAGTTGTGATCCCAAATTAAGCTCAGAATCGCTAAAAAACGCTTCTAAAGGCCAGAAATCGCATTTTAAAGTTGTGATCCCAAATTAAGCTCAGAATCGCTAAAAAACGCTTCTAAAGGCCAGAAATCGCATTTTAAAGTTGTGATCCCAAATTAAGCTCAGAATGCCCGAAAAACGCTTCTAAAGGCCAGAAATCGCATTTTAAAGTTGTGATCCCAAATTAAGCTCAGAATGCCCGAAAAACGCTTCTAAAGGCCAGAAATCGCATTTTAAAGTTGTGATCCCAAATTAAGCTCAGAATGCTCGAAAAACGCTTCTAAAGGCCAGAAATCGCAGAAAAGTTGTGATCCCAAATTAAGCTCAGAATGCCCGAAAAACGCTTCTAAAGGCCAGAAATCGCATTTTAAAGTTGTGATCCCAAATTAAGCTCAGAATGCCCGAAAAACGCTTCTAAAGGCCAGAAATCGCATTTTAAAGTTGTGATCCCAAATTAAGCTCAGAATGGCCAAAAAACGCTTCTAAAGGCCAGAAATCGCATTTTAAAGCTGTGATCCCAAATTAAGCTCAGAATGCCCGAAAAACGCTTCTAAAGGCCAGAAATCGCATTTTAAAGTTGTGATCCCAAATTAAGCTCAGAATGGCCAAAAAACGCTTCTAAAGGCCAGAAATCGCATTTTAAAGTTGTGATCCCAAATTAAGCTCAGAATGCCCAAAAAAAGGCTTCTAAAGGCCAGAAATCGCATTTTAAAGTTGTGATCCCAAATTAAGCTCAGAATGCCCGAAAAACGCTTCTAAAGGCCAGAAATCGCATTTTAAAGTTGTGATCCCAAATTAAGCTCAGAATGCCCAAAAAAAGGCTTCTAAAGGCCAGAAATCGCATTTTAAAGTTGTGATCCCAAATTAAGCTCAGAATGCCCGAAAAACGCTTCTAAAGGCCAGAAATCGCATTTTAAAGTTGTGATCCCAAATTAAGCTCAGAATCGCTAAAAAACGCTTCTAAAGGCCAGAAATCGCATTTTAAAGTTGTGATCCCAAATTAAGCTCAGAATGCCCGAAAAACGCTTCTAAAGGCCAGAAATCGCATTTTAAAGTTGTGATCCCAAATTAAGCTCAGAATCGCTAAAAAACGCTTCTAAAGGCCAGAAATCGCATTTTAAAGTTGTGATCCCAAATTAAGCTCAGAATGCCCGAAAAACGCTTCTAAAGGCCAGAAATCGCATTTTAAAGTTGTGATCCCAAATTAAGCTCAGAATCGCTAAAAAACGCTTCTAAAGGCCAGAAATCGCATTTTAAAGTTGTGATCCCAAATTAAGCTCAGAATGCCCGAAAAACGCTTCTAAAGGCCAGAAATCGCATTTTAAAGTTGTGATCCCAAATTAAGCTCAGAACGCCCGAAAAACGCTTCTAAAGGCCAGAAATCGCATTTTAAAGTTGTGATCCCAAATTAAGCTCAGAATGCCCGAAAAACGCTTCTAAAGGCCAGAAATCGCATTTTAAAGTTGTGATCCCAAATTAAGCTCAGAATCGCTAAAAAACGCTTCTAAAGGCCAGAAATCGCATTTTAAAGTTGTGATCCCAAATTAAGCTCAGAACGCCCGAAAACCGCTTCTAAAGGCCAGAAATCGCATTTTAAAGTTGTGATCCCCAAATTAAGCTCAGAATGCCCGAAAAACGCTTCTAAAGGCCAGAAATCGCATTTTAAAGTTGTGATCCCAAATTAAGCTCAGAATGCCCGAAAAACGCTTCTAAAGGCCAGAAATCGCATTTTAAAGTTGTGATCCCAAGTTAAGCTCAGAATGCCCGAAAAACGCTTCTAAAGGCCAGAAATCGCATTTTAAAGTTGTGATCCTAAATTAAGCTCAGAATGGCCGAAAAACGCTTCTAAAGGCCAGAAATCGCATTTTAAAGTTGTGATCTCAAATTAAGCTCAGAATCGCTAAAAAACGCTTCTAAAGGCCAGAAATCGCATTTTAAAGTTGTGATCCCAAATTAAGCTCAGAACGCCCGAAAAACGCTTCTAAAGGCCAGAGATCGCATTTTAAAGTTGTGATCCCAAATTAAGCTCAGAATGCCCGAAAAACGCTTCTAAAGGCCAGAAATCGCATTTTAAAGTTGTGATCCCAAATTAAGCTCAGAATGCCCGAAAAACGCTTCTAAAGGCCAGAAATCGCATTTTAAAGTTGTGATCCTAAATTAAGCTCAGAATGGCCGAAAAACGCTTCTAAAGGCCAGAAATCGCATTTTAAAGTTGTGATCTCAAATTAAGCTCAGAATCGCTAAAAACGCTTCTAAAGGCCAGAAATCGCATTTTAAAGTTGTGATCCCAAATTAAGCTCAGAACGCCCGAAAAACGCTTCTAAAGGCCAGAGATCGCATTTTAAAGTTGTGATCCCAAATTAAGCTCAGAATGCCCGAAAAACGCTTCTAAAGGCCAGAAATCGCATTTTAAAGTTGTGATCCCAAATTAAGCTCAGAATGCCCGAAAAACGCTTCTAAAGGCCAGAAATCGCATTTTAAAGTTGTGATCCTAAATTAAGCTCAGAATGGCCGAAAAACGCTTCTAAAGGCCAGAAATCGCATTTTAAAGTTGTGATCTCAAATTAAGCTCAGAATCGCTAAAAAACGCTTCTAAAGGCCAGAAATCGCATTTTAAAGTTGTGATCCCAAATTAAGCTCAGAACGCCCGAAAAACGCTTCTAAAGGCCAGAAATCGCATTTTAAAGTTGTGATCCCAAATTAAGCTCAGAATGCCCGAAAAACGCTTCTAAAGGCCAGAAATCGCATTTTAAAGTTGTGATCCCAAATTAAGCTCAGAATGCCCGAAAAACGCTTCTGAAGGCCAGAAATCGCATTTTAAAGTTGTGATCCCAAATTAAGCTCAGAATGGCCAAAAAACGCTTCTAAAGGCCAGAAATCGCATTTTAAAGTTGTGATCCCAAATTAAGCTCAGAATGCCCAAAAAAAGGCTTCTAAAGGCCAGAAATCGCATTTTAAAGTTGTGATCCCAAATTAAGCTCAGAATGCCCGAAAAACGCTTCTAAAGGCCAGAAATCGCATTTTAAAGTTGTGATCCCAAATTAAGCTCAGAATCGCTAAAAAACGCTTCTAAAGGCCAGAAATCGCATTTTAAAGTTGTGATCCCAAATTAAGCTCAGAATGCCCGAAAAACGCTTCTAAAGGCCAGAAATCGCATTTTAAAGTTGTGATCCCAAATTAAGCTCAGAATCGCTAAAAAACGCTTCTAAAGGCCAGAAATCGCATTTTAAAGTTGTGATCCCAAATTAAGCTCAGAATCGCTAAAAAACGCTTCTAAAGGCCAGAAATCGCATTTTAAAGTTGTGATCCCAAATTAAGCTCAGAATCGCTAAAAAACGCTTCTAAAGGCCAGAAATCGCATTTTAAAGTTGTGATCCCAAATTAAGCTCAGAATGCCCGAAAAACGCTTCTAAAGGCCAGAAATCGCATTTTAAAGTTGTGATCCCAAATTAAGCTCAGAATGCCCGAAAAACGCTTCTAAAGGCCAGAAATCGCATTTTAAAGTTGTGATCCCAAATTAAGCTCAGAATGCTCGAAAAACGCTTCTAAAGGCCAGAAATCGCAGAAAAGTTGTGATCCCAAATTAAGCTCAGAATGCCCGAAAAACGCTTCTAAAGGCCAGAAATCGCATTTTAAAGTTGTGATCCCAAATTAAGCTCAGAATGCCCGAAAAACGCTTCTAAAGGCCAGAAATCGCATTTTAAAGTTGTGATCCCAAATTAAGCTCAGAATGGCCAAAACACGCTTCTAAAGGCCAGAAATCGCATTTTAAAGCTGTGATCCCAAATTAAGCTCAGAATGCCCGAAAAACGCTTCTAAAGGCCAGAAATCGCATTTTAAAGTTGTGATCCCAAATTAAGCTCAGAATGGCCAAAAAACGCTTCTAAAGGCCAGAAATCGCATTTTAAAGTTGTGATCCCAAATTAAGCTCAGAATGCCCAAAAAAAGGCTTCTAAAGGCCAGAAATCGCATTTTAAAGTTGTGATCCCAAATTAAGCTCAGAATGCTCGAAAAACGCTTCTAAAGGCCAGAAATCGCAGAAAAGTTGTGATCCCAAATTAAGCTCAGAATGCCCGAAAAACGCTTCTAAAGGCCAGAAATCGCATTTTAAAGTTGTGATCCCAAATTAAGCTCAGAATGCCCGAAAAACGCTTCTAAAGGCCAGAAATCGCATTTTAAAGTTGTGATCCCAAATTAAGCTCAGAATGGCCAAAAAACGCTTCTAAAGGCCAGAAATCGCATTTTAAAGCTGTGATCCCAAATTAAGCTCAGAATGCCCGAAAAACGCTTCTAAAGGCCAGAAATCGCATTTTAAAGTTGTGATCCCAAATTAAGCTCAGAATGGCCAAAAAACGCTTCTAAAGGCCAGAAATCGCATTTTAAAGTTGTGATCCCAAATTAAGCTCAGAATGCCCAAAAAAAGGCTTCTAAAGGCCAGAAATCGCATTTTAAAGTTGTGATCCCAAATTAAGCTCAGAATGCCCGAAAAACGCTTCTAAAGGCCAGAAATCGCATTTTAAAGTTGTGATCCCAAATTAAGCTCAGAATGCCCAAAAAAAGGCTTCTAAAGGCCAGAAATCGCATTTTAAAGTTGTGATCCCAAATTAAGCTCAGAATGCCCGAAAAACGCTTCTAAAGGCCAGAAATCGCATTTTAAAGTTGTGATCCCAAATTAAGCTCAGAATCGCTAAAAAACGCTTCTAAAGGCCAGAAATCGCATTTTAAAGTTGTGATCCCAAATTAAGCTCAGAATGCCCGAAAAACGCTTCTAAAGGCCAGAAATCGCATTTTAAAGTTGTGATCCCAAATTAAGCTCAGAATCGCTAAAAAACGCTTCTAAAGGCCAGAAATCGCATTTTAAAGTTGTGATCCCAAATTAAGCTCAGAATGCCCGAAAAACGCTTCTAAAGGCCAGAAATCGCATTTTAAAGTTGTGATCCCAAATTAAGCTCAGAATCGCTAAAAAACGCTTCTAAAGGCCAGAAATCGCATTTTAAAGTTGTGATCCCAAATTAAGCTCAGAATGCCCGAAAAACGCTTCTAAAGGCCAGAAATCGCATTTTAAAGTTGTGATCCCAAATTAAGCTCAGAACGCCCGAAAAACGCTTCTAAAGGCCAGAAATCGCATTTTAAAGTTGTGATCCCAAATTAAGCTCAGAATGCCCGAAAAACGCTTCTAAAGGCCAGAAATCGCATTTTAAAGTTGTGATCCCAAATTAAGCTCAGAATCGCTAAAAAACGCTTCTAAAGGCCAGAAATCGCATTTTAAAGTTGTGATCCCAAATTAAGCTCAGAACGCCCGAAAACCGCTTCTAAAGGCCAGAAATCGCATTTTAAAGTTGTGATCCCCAAATTAAGCTCAGAATGGCCGAAAAACGCTTCTAAAGGCCAGAAATCGCATTTTAAAGTTGTGATCCCAAATTAAGCTCAGAATGCCCGAAAAACGCTTCTAAAGGCCAGAAATCGCATTTTAAAGTTGTGATCCCAAGTTAAGCTCAGAATGCCCGAAAAACGCTTCTAAAGGCCAGAAATCGCATTTTAAAGTTGTGATCCTAAATTAAGCTCAGAATGGCCGAAAAACGCTTCTAAAGGCCAGAAATCGCATTTTAAAGTTGTGATCTCAAATTAAGCTCAGAATCGCTAAAAAACGCTTCTAAAGGCCAGAAATCGCATTTTAAAGTTGTGATCCCAAATTAAGCTCAGAACGCCCGAAAAACGCTTCTAAAGGCCAGAGATCGCATTTTAAAGTTGTGATCCCAAATTAAGCTCAGAATGCCCGAAAAACGCTTCTAAAGGCCAGAAATCGCATTTTAAAGTTGTGATCCCAAATTAAGCTCAGAATGCCCGAAAAACGCTTCTAAAGGCCAGAAATCGCATTTTAAAGTTGTGATCCTAAATTAAGCTCAGAATGGCCGAAAAACGCTTCTAAAGGCCAGAAATCGCATTTTAAAGTTGTGATCTCAAATTAAGCTCAGAATCGCTAAAAACGCTTCTAAAGGCCAGAAATCGCATTTTAAAGTTGTGATCCCAAATTAAGCTCAGAACGCCCGAAAAACGCTTCTAAAGGCCAGAGATCGCATTTTAAAGTTGTGATCCCAAATTAAGCTCAGAATGCCCGAAAAACGCTTCTAAAGGCCAGAAATCGCATTTTAAAGTTGTGATCCCAAATTAAGCTCAGAATGCCCGAAAAACGCTTCTAAAGGCCAGAAATCGCATTTTAAAGTTGTGATCCTAAATTAAGCTCAGAATGGCCGAAAAACGCTTCTAAAGGCCAGAAATCGCATTTTAAAGTTGTGATCTCAAATTAAGCTCAGAATCGCTAAAAAACGCTTCTAAAGGCCAGAAATCGCATTTTAAAGTTGTGATCCCAAATTAAGCTCAGAACGCCCGAAAAACGCTTCTAAAGGCCAGAAATCGCATTTTAAAGTTGTGATCCCAAATTAAGCTCAGAATGCCCGAAAAACGCTTCTAAAGGCCAGAAATCGCATTTTAAAGTTGTGATCCCAAATTAAGCTCAGAATCGCTAAAAAACGCTTCTAAAGGCCAGAAATCGCATTTTAAAGTTGTGATCCCAAATTAAGCTCAGAACGCCCGAAAAACGCTTCTAAAGGCCAGAAATCGCATTTTAAAGTTGTGATCCCCAAATTAAGCTCAGAATGCCCGAAAAACGCTTCTAAAGGCCAGAAATCGCATTTTAAAGTTGTGACCCCAAATTAAGCTCAGAATGCCCGAAAAACGCTTCTAAAGGCCAGAAATCGCATTTTAAAGTTGTGATCCCAAGTTAAGCTCAGAATGCCCGAAAAACGCTTCTAAAGGCCAGAAATCGCATTTTAAAGTTGTGATCCTAAATTAAGCTCAGAATGGCCGAAAAACGCTTCTAAAGGCCAGAAATCGCATTTTAAAGTTGTGATCTCAAATTAAGCTCAGAATCGCTAAAAAACGCTTCTAAAGGCCAGAAATCGCATTTTAAAGTTGTGATCCCAAATTAAGCTCAGAACGCCCGAAAAACGCTTCTAAAGGCCAGAAATCGCCTTTTAAAGTTGTGATCCCAAATTAAGCTCAGAATGCCCGAAAAACGCTTCTAAAGGCCAGAAATCGCATTTTAAAGTTGTGATCCCAAATTAAGCTCAGAATCGCTAAAAAACGCTTCTAAAGGCCAGAAATCGCATTTTAAAGTTGTGATCCCAAATTAAGCTCAGAATGCCCGAAAAACGCTTCTAAAGGCCAGAAATCGCATTTTAAAGTTGTGATCCCAAATTAAGCTCAGAATGCCCGAAAAACGCTTCTAAAGGCCAGAAATCGCATTTTAAAGTTGTGATCCCAAATTAAGCTCAGAATGCCCGAAAAACGCTTCTAAAGGCCAGAAATCGCATTTTAAAGTTGTGATCCCAAATTAAGCTCAGAATGCCCGAAAAACGCTTCTAAAGGCCAGAAATCGCATTTTAAAGTTGTGATCCCAAATTAAGCTCAGAATCGCTAAAAAACGCTTCTAAAGGCCAGAAATCGCATTTTAAAGTTGTGATCCCAAATTAAGCTCAGAATGCCCGAAAAATGCTTCTAAAGGCCAGAAATCGCATTTTAAAGTTGTGATCCCAAATTAAGCTCAGAATGCCCGAAAAACGCTTCTAAATGCCAGAAATCGCATTTTAAAGTTGTGATCCCAAATTAAGCTCAGAATCGCTAAAAAACGCTTCTAAAGGCCAGAAATCGCATTTTAAAGTTGTGATCCCAAATTAAGCTCAGAATGCCCGAAAAACGCTTCTAAAGGCCAGAAATCGCATTTTAAAGTTGTGATCCCAAATTAAGCTCAGAATGCCCGAAAAACGCTTCTAAAGGCCAGAAATCGCATTTTAAAGTTGTGATCCTAAATTAAGCTCAGAATGGCCGAAAAACGCTTCTAAAGGCCAGAAATCGCATTTTAAAGTTGTGATCTCAAATTAAGCTCAGAATCGCTAAAAAACGCTTCTAAAGGCCAGAAATCGCATTTTAAAGTTGTGATCCCAAATTAAGCTCAGAACGCCCGAAAAACGCTTCTAAAGGCCAGAGATCGCATTTTAAAGTTGTGATCCCAAATTAAGCTCAGAATGCCCGAAAAACGCTTCTAAAGGCCAGAAATCGCATTTTAAAGTTGTGATCCCAAATTAAGCTCAGAATGCCCGAAAAACGCTTCTAAAGGCCAGAAATCGCATTTTAAAGTTGTGATCCTAAATTAAGCTCAGAATGGCCGAAAAACGCTTCTAAAGGCCAGAAATCGCATTTTAAAGTTGTGATCTCAAATTAAGCTCAGAATCGCTAAAAAACGCTTCTAAAGGCCAGAAATCGCATTTTAAAGTTGTGATCCCAAATTAAGCTCAGAACGCCCGAAAAACGCTTCTAAAGGCCAGAAATCGCATTTTAAAGTTGTGATCCCAAATTAAGCTCAGAATGCCCGAAAAACGCTTCTAAAGGCCAGAAATCGCATTTTAAAGTTGTGATCCCAAATTAAGCTCAGAATCGCTAAAAAACGCTTCTAAAGGCCAGAAATCGCATTTTAAAGTTGTGATCCCAAATTAAGCTCAGAACGCCCGAAAAACGCTTCTAAAGGCCAGAAATCGCATTTTAAAGTTGTGATCCCCAAATTAAGCTCAGAATGCCCGAAAAACGCTTCTAAAGGCCAGAAATCGCATTTTAAAGTTGTGATCCCAAATTAAGCTCAGAATGCCCGAAAAACGCTTCTAAAGGCCAGAAATCGCATTTTAAAGTTGTGATCCCAAATTAAGCTCAGAATGCCCGAAAAACGCTTCTAAAGGCCAGAAATCGCATTTTAAAGTTGTGATCCTAAATTAAGCTCAGAATGGCCGAAAAACGCTTCTAAAGGCCAGAAATCGCATTTTAAAGTTGTGATCTCAAATTAAGCTCAGAATCGCTAAAAAACGCTTCTAAAGGCCAGAAATCGCATTTTAAAGTTGTGATCCCAAATTAAGCTCAGAACGCCCGAAAAACGCTTCTAAAGGCCAGAAATCGCATTTTAAAGTTGTGATCCCAAATTAAGCTCAGAATGCCCGAAAAACGCTTCTAAAGGCCAGAAATCGCATTTTAAAGTTGTGATCCCAAATTAAGCTCAGAATCGCTAAAAAACGCTTCTAAAGGCCAGAAATCGCATTTTAAAGTTGTGATCCCAAATTAAGCTCAGAATGCCCGAAAAACGCTTCTAAAGGCCAGAAATCGCATTTTAAAGTTGTGATCCCAAATTAAGCTCAGAATCGCTAAAAAACGCTTCTAAAGGCCAGAAATCGCATTTTAAAGTTGTGATCCCAAATTAAGCTCAGAATGCCCGAAAAATGCTTCTAAAGGCCAGAAATCGCATTTTAAAGTTGTGATCCCAAATTAAGCTCAGAATGCCCGAAAAACGCTTCTAAATGCCAGAAATCGCATTTTAAAGTTGTGATCCCAAATTAAGCTCAGAATCGCTAAAAAACGCTTCTAAAGGCCAGAAATCGCATTTTAAAGTTGTGATCCCAAATTAAGCTCAGAATGCCCGAAAAACGCTTCTAAAGGCCAGAAATCGCATTTTAAAGTTGTGATCCTAAATTAAGCTCAGAATGGCCGAAAAACGCTTCTAAAGGCCAGAAATCGCATTTTAAAGTTGTGATCTCAAATTAAGCTCAGAATCGCTAAAAAACGCTTCTAAAGGCCAGAAATCGCATTTTAAAGTTGTGATCCCAAATTAAGCTCAGAACGCCCGAAAAACGCTTCTAAAGGCCAGAAATCGCATTTTAAAGTTGTGATCCCAAATTAAGCTCAGAATGCCCGAAAAACGCTTCTAAAGGCCAGAAATCGCATTTTAAAGTTGTGATCCCAAATTAAGCTCAGAATCGCTAAAAAACGCTTCTAAAGGCCAGAAATCGCATTTTAAAGTTGTGATCCCAAATTAAGCTCAGAATGCCCGAAAAACGCTTCTAAAGGCCAGAAATCGCATTTTAAAGTTGTGATCCCAAATTAAGCTCAGAATCGCTAAAAAACGCTTCTAAAGGCCAGAAATCGCATTTTAAAGTTGTGATCCCAAATTAAGCTCAGAATGCCCGAAAAACGCTTCTAAAGGCCAGAAATCGCATTTTAAAGTTGTGATCCCAAATTAAGCTCAGAATGCCCGAAAAACGCTTCTAAAGGCCAGAAATCGCATTTTAAAGTTGTGATCCCAAATTAAGCTCAGAATGCCCGAAAAACGCTTCTAAAGGCCAGAAATCGCATTTTAAAGTTGTGATCCCAAATTAAGCTCAGAATGCCCGAAAAACGCTTCTAAAGGCCAGAAATCGCATTTTAAAGTTGTGATCCCAAATTAAGCTCAGAATCGCTAAAAAACGCTTCTAAAGGCCAGAAATCGCATTTTAAAGTTGTGATCCCAAATTAAGCTCAGAATGCCCGAAAAACGCTTCTAAAGGCCAGAAATCGCATTTTAAAGTTGTGATCCCAAATTAAGCTCAGAATGCCCGAAAAACGCTTCTAAAGGCCAGAAATCGCATTTTAAAGTTGTGATCCCAAATTAAGCTCAGAATGCCCGAAAAACGCTTCTAAAGGCCAGAAATCGCATTTTAAAGTTGTGATCTCAAATTAAGCTCAGAATCGCTAAAAAACGCTTCTAAAGGCCAGAAATCGCATTTTAAAGTTGTGATCCCAAATTAAGCTCAGAACGCCCGAAAAACGCTTCTAAAGGCCAGAGATCGCATTTTAAAGTTGTGATCCCAAATTAAGCTCAGAATGCCCGAAAAACGCTTCTAAAGGCCAGAAATCGCATTTTAAAGTTGTGATCCCAAATTAAGCTCAGAATGCCCGAAAAACGCTTCTAAAGGCCAGAAATCGCATTTTAAAGTTGTGATCCTAAATTAAGCTCAGAATGGCCGAAAAACGCTTCTAAAGGCCAGAAATCGCATTTTAAAGTTGTGATCTCAAATTAAGCTCAGAATCGCTAAAAACGCTTCTAAAGGCCAGAAATCGCATTTTAAAGTTGTGATCCCAAATTAAGCTCAGAACGCCCGAAAAACGCTTCTAAAGGCCAGAGATCGCATTTTAAAGTTGTGATCCCAAATTAAGCTCAGAATGCCCGAAAAACGCTTCTAAAGGCCAGAAATCGCATTTTAAAGTTGTGATCCCAAATTAAGCTCAGAATGCCCGAAAAACGCTTCTAAAGGCCAGAAATCGCATTTTAAAGTTGTGATCCTAAATTAAGCTCAGAATGGCCGAAAAACGCTTCTAAAGGCCAGAAATCGCATTTTAAAGTTGTGATCTCAAATTAAGCTCAGAATCGCTAAAAAACGCTTCTAAAGGCCAGAAATCGCATTTTAAAGTTGTGATCCCAAATTAAGCTCAGAACGCCCGAAAAACGCTTCTAAAGGCCAGAAATCGCATTTTAAAGTTGTGATCCCAAATTAAGCTCAGAATGCCCGAAAAACGCTTCTAAAGGCCAGAAATCGCATTTTAAAGTTGTGATCCCAAATTAAGCTCAGAATCGCTAAAAAACGCTTCTAAAGGCCAGAAATCGCATTTTAAAGTTGTGATCCCAAATTAAGCTCAGAACGCCCGAAAAACGCTTCTAAAGGCCAGAAATCGCATTTTAAAGTTGTGATCCCCAAATTAAGCTCAGAATGCCCGAAAAACGCTTCTAAAGGCCAGAAATCGCATTTTAAAGTTGTGACCCCAAATTAAGCTCAGAATGCCCGAAAAACGCTTCTAAAGGCCAGAAATCGCATTTTAAAGTTGTGATCCCAAGTTAAGCTCAGAATGCCCGAAAAACGCTTCTAAAGGCCAGAAATCGCATTTTAAAGTTGTGATCCTAAATTAAGCTCAGAATGGCCGAAAAACGCTTCTAAAGGCCAGAAATCGCATTTTAAAGTTGTGATCTCAAATTAAGCTCAGAATCGCTAAAAAACGCTTCTAAAGGCCAGAAATCGCATTTTAAAGTTGTGATCCCAAATTAAGCTCAGAACGCCCGAAAAACGCTTCTAAAGGCCAGAAATCGCCTTTTAAAGTTGTGATCCCAAATTAAGCTCAGAATGCCCGAAAAACGCTTCTAAAGGCCAGAAATCGCATTTTAAAGTTGTGATCCCAAATTAAGCTCAGAATCGCTAAAAAACGCTTCTAAAGGCCAGAAATCGCATTTTAAAGTTGTGATCCCAAATTAAGCTCAGAATGCCCGAAAAACGCTTCTAAAGGCCAGAAATCGCATTTTAAAGTTGTGATCCCAAATTAAGCTCAGAATGCCCGAAAAACGCTTCTAAAGGCCAGAAATCGCATTTTAAAGTTGTGATCCCAAATTAAGCTCAGAATGCCCGAAAAACGCTTCTAAAGGCCAGAAATCGCATTTTAAAGTTGTGATCCCAAATTAAGCTCAGAATGCCCGAAAAACGCTTCTAAAGGCCAGAAATCGCATTTTAAAGTTGTGATCCCAAATTAAGCTCAGAATCGCTAAAAAACGCTTCTAAAGGCCAGAAATCGCATTTTAAAGTTGTGATCCCAAATTAAGCTCAGAATGCCCGAAAAATGCTTCTAAAGGCCAGAAATCGCATTTTAAAGTTGTGATCCCAAATTAAGCTCAGAATGCCCGAAAAACGCTTCTAAATGCCAGAAATCGCATTTTAAAGTTGTGATCCCAAATTAAGCTCAGAATCGCTAAAAAACGCTTCTAAAGGCCAGAAATCGCATTTTAAAGTTGTGATCCCAAATTAAGCTCAGAATGCCCGAAAAACGCTTCTAAAGGCCAGAAATCGCATTTTAAAGTTGTGATCCCAAATTAAGCTCAGAATGCCCGAAAAACGCTTCTAAAGGCCAGAAATCGCATTTTAAAGTTGTGATCCTAAATTAAGCTCAGAATGGCCGAAAAACGCTTCTAAAGGCCAGAAATCGCATTTTAAAGTTGTGATCTCAAATTAAGCTCAGAATCGCTAAAAAACGCTTCTAAAGGCCAGAAATCGCATTTTAAAGTTGTGATCCCAAATTAAGCTCAGAACGCCCGAAAAACGCTTCTAAAGGCCAGAGATCGCATTTTAAAGTTGTGATCCCAAATTAAGCTCAGAATGCCCGAAAAACGCTTCTAAAGGCCAGAAATCGCATTTTAAAGTTGTGATCCCAAATTAAGCTCAGAATGCCCGAAAAACGCTTCTAAAGGCCAGAAATCGCATTTTAAAGTTGTGATCCTAAATTAAGCTCAGAATGGCCGAAAAACGCTTCTAAAGGCCAGAAATCGCATTTTAAAGTTGTGATCTCAAATTAAGCTCAGAATCGCTAAAAAACGCTTCTAAAGGCCAGAAATCGCATTTTAAAGTTGTGATCCCAAATTAAGCTCAGAACGCCCGAAAAACGCTTCTAAAGGCCAGAAATCGCATTTTAAAGTTGTGATCCCAAATTAAGCTCAGAATGCCCGAAAAACGCTTCTAAAGGCCAGAAATCGCATTTTAAAGTTGTGATCCCAAATTAAGCTCAGAATGCCCGAAAAACGCTTCTAAAGGCCAGAAATCGCATTTTAAAGTTGTGATCCCAAATTAAGCTCAGAATGCCCGAAAAACGCTTCTAAAGGCCAGAAATCGCATTTTAAAGTTGTGATCCCAAATTAAGCTCAGAATCGCTAAAAAACGCTTCTAAAGGCCAGAAATCGCATTTTAAAGTTGTGATCCCAAATTAAGCTCAGAATGCCCGAAAAACGCTTCTAAAGGCCAGAAATCGCATTTTAAAGTTGGGATCCCCAAATTAAGCTCAGAATGCTCGAAAAACGCTTCTAAAGGCCAGAAATCGCATTTTAAAGTTGTGATCCCAAATTAAGCTCAGAATGCCCGAAAAACGCTTCTAAAGGCCAGAAATCGCATTTTAAAGTTGTGATCCCAAATTAAGCTCAGAATGCCCGAAAAACGCTTCTAAAGGCCAGAAATCGCATTTTAAAGTTGTGATCCCAAATTAAGCTCAGAATGGCCAAAAAAACGCTTCTAAAGGCCAGAAATCGCATTTTAAAGTTGTGATCCCAAATTAAGCTCAGAATGCCCAAAAAAAGGCTTCTAAAGGCCAGAAATCGCATTTTAAAGTTGTGATCCCAAATTAAGCTCAGAATGCCCGAAAAACGCTTCTAAAGGCCAGAAATCGCATTTTAAAGTTGTGATCCCAAATTAAGCTCAGAATGCCCGAAAAACGCTTCTAAAGGCCAGAAATCGCATTTTAAAGTTGTGATCCCAAATTAAGCTCAGAATGCCCGAAAAACGCTTCTAAAGGCCAGAAATCGCATTTTAAAGTTGTGATCCCAAATTAAGCTCAGAACGCCCGAAAAACGCTTCTAAAGGCCAGAAATCGCATTTTAAAGTTGTGATCCCAAATTAAGCTCAGAATGCCCGAAAAACGCTTCTAAAGGCCAGAAATCGCATTTTAAAGTTGTGATCCCAAATTAAGCTCAGAATGCCCGAAAAACGCTTCTAAAGGCCAGAAATCGCATTTTAAAGTTGTGATCCCAAATTAAGCTCAGAATGCCCGAAAAACGCTTCTAAAGGCCAGAAATCGCATTTTAAAGTTGTGATCTCAAATTAAGCTCAGAATGCCCGAAAAACGCTTCTAAAGGCCAGAAATCGCATTTTAAAGTTGTGATCCCAAATTAAGCTCAGAATGCCCGAAAAACGCTTCTAAAGGCCAGAAATCGCATTTTAAAGTTGTGATCTCAAATTAAGCTCAGAATGCCCGAAAAACGCTTCTAAAGGCCAGAAATCGCATTTTAAAGTTGTGATCCCAAATTAAGCTCAGAATGCCCGAAAAACGCTTCTAAAGGGCAGAAATCGCATTTTAAAGTTGTGATCCCAAATTAAGCTCAGAATCGCTAAAAAACGCTTCTAAAGGCCAGAAATCGCATTTTAAAGTTGTGATCCCAAATTAAGCTCAGAATGCCCGAAAAACGCTTCTAAAGGCCAGAAATCGCATTTTAAAGTTGTGATCCCAAATTAAGCTCAGAATGCCCGAAAAATGCTTCTAAAGGCCAGAAATCGCATTTTAAAGTTGTGATCCCAAATTAAGCTCAGAATCGCTAAAAAACGCTTCTAAAGGCCAGAAATCGCATTTTAAAGTTGTGATCCCAAATTAAGCTCAGAATGCCCGAAAAACGCTTCTAAAGGCCAGAAATCGCATTTTAAAGTTGTGATCCCAAATTAAGCTCAGAATGCCCGAAAAACGCTTCTAAAGGCCAGAAATCGCATTTTAAAGTTGTGATCCCAAATTAAGCTCAGAATGCCCGAAAAACGCTTCTAAAGGCCAGAAATCGCATTTTAAAGTTGTGATCCCAAATTAAGCTCAGAATGCCCGAAAAACGCTTCTAAAGGCCAGAAATCGCATTTTAAAGTTGTGATCCCAAATTAAGCTCAGAATCGCTAAAAAACGCTTCTAAAGGCCAGAAATCGCATTTTAAAGTTGTGATCCCAAATTAAGCTCAGAATGCCCGAAAAACGCTTCTAAAGGCCAGAAATCGCATTTTAAAGTTGTGATCCCAAATTAAGCTCAGAATCGCTAAAAAACGCTTCTAAAGGCCAGAAATCGCATTTTAAAGTTGTGATCCCAAATTAAGCTCAGAATGCCCGAAAAACGCTTCTAAAGGCCAGAAATCGCATTTTAAAGTTGTGATCCCAAATTAAGCTCAGAATCGCTAAAAAACGCTTCTAAAGGCCAGAAATCGCATTTTAAAGTTGTGATCCCAAATTAAGCTCAGAATGCCCGAAAAATGCTTCTAAAGGCCAGAAATCGCATTTTAAAGTTGTGATCCCAAATTAAGCTCAGAATGCCTGAAAAACGCTTCTAAAGGCCAGAAATCGCATTTTAAAGTTGTGATCCCAAATTAAGCTCAGAATCGCTAAAAAACGCTTCTAAAGGCCAGAAATCGCATTTTAAAGTTGTGATCCCAAATTAAGCTCAGAATGCCCGAAAAACGCTTCTAAAGGCCAGAAATCGCATTTTAAAGTTGTGATCCCAAATTAAGCTCAGAATGCCCGAAAAACGCTTCTAAAGGCCAGAAATCGCATTTTAAAGTTGTGATCCCAAATTAAGCTCAGAATGCCCGAAAAACGCTTCTAAAGGCCAGAAATCGCATTTTAAAGTTGTGATCCCAAATTAAGCTCAGAATGCCCGAAAAACGCTTCTAAAGGCCAGAAATCGCATTTTAAAGTTGTGATCCCAAATTAAGCTCAGAATGCCCGAAAAACGCTTCTAAAGGCCAGAAATCGCATTTTAAAGTTGTGATCCTAAATTAAGCTCAGAATGGCCGAAAAACGCTTCTAAAGGCCAGAAATCGCATTTTAAAGTTGTGATCTCAAATTAAGCTCAGAATCGCTAAAAAACGCTTCTAAAGGCCAGAAATCGCATTTTAAAGTTGTGATCCCAAATTAAGCTCAGAACGCCCGAAAAACGCTTGTAAAGGCCAGAGATCGCATTTTAAAGTTGTGATCCCAAATTAAGCTCAGAATGCCCGAAAAACGCTTCTAAAGGCCAGAAATCGCATTTTAAAGTTGTGATCCCAAATTAAGCTCAGAATGCCCGAAAAACGCTTCTAAAGGCCAGAAATCGCATTTTAAAGTTGTGATCCTAAATTAAGCTCAGAATGGCCGAAAAACGCTTCTAAAGGCCAGAAATCGCATTTTAAAGTTGTGATCTCAAATTAAGCTCAGAATCGCTAAAAAACGCTTCTAAAGGCCAGAAATCGCATTTTAAAGTTGTGATCCCAAATTAAGCTCAGAACGCCCGAAAAACGCTTCTAAAGGCCAGAAATCGCATTTTAAAGTTGTGATCCCAAATTAAGCTCAGAATGCCCGAAAAACGCTTCTAAAGGCCAGAAATCGCATTTTAAAGTTGTGATCCCAAATTAAGCTCAGAATCGCTAAAAAACGCTTCTAAAGGCCAGAAATCGCATTTTAAAGTTGTGATCCCAAATTAAGCTCAGAACGCCCGAAAAACGCTTCTAAAGGCCAGAAATCGCATTTTAAAGTTGTGATCCCCAAATTAAGCTCAGAATGCCCGAAAAACGCTTCTAAAGGCCAGAAATCGCATTTTAAAGTTGTGATCCCAAATTAAGCTCAGAATGCCCGAAAAACGCTTCTAAAGGCCAGAAATCGCATTTTAAAGTTGTGATCCCAAATTAAGCTCAGAATGCCCGAAAAACGCTTCTAAAGGCCAGAAATCGCATTTTAAAGTTGTGATCCTAAATTAAGCTCAGAATGGCCGAAAAACGCTTCTAAAGGCCAGAAATCGCATTTTAAAGTTGTGATCTCAAATTAAGCTCAGAATCGCTAAAAAACGCTTCTAAAGGCCAGAAATCGCATTTTAAAGTTGTGATCCCAAATTAAGCTCAGAACGCCCGAAAAACGCTTCTAAAGGCCAGAAATCGCATTTTAAAGTTGTGATCCCAAATTAAGCTCAGAATGCCCGAAAAACGCTTCTAAAGGCCAGAAATCGCATTTTAAAGTTGTGATCCCAAATTAAGCTCAGAATCGCTAAAAAACGCTTCTAAAGGCCAGAAATCGCATTTTAAAGTTGTGATCCCAAATTAAGCTCAGAATGCCCGAAAAACGCTTCTAAAGGCCAGAAATCGCATTTTAAAGTTGTGATCCCAAATTAAGCTCAGAATCGCTAAAAAACGCTTCTAAAGGCCAGAAATCGCATTTTAAAGTTGTGATCCCAAATTAAGCTCAGAATGCCCGAAAAACGCTTCTAAAGGCCAGAAATCGCATTTTAAAGTTGTGATCCCAAATTAAGCTCAGAATGCCCGAAAAACGCTTCTAAAGGCCAGAAATCGCATTTTAAAGTTGTGATCCCAAATTAAGCTCAGAATGCCCGAAAAACGCTTCTAAAGGCCAGAAATCGCATTTTAAAGTTGTGATCCCAAATTAAGCTCAGAATGCCCGAAAAACGCTTCTAAAGGCCAGAAATCGCATTTTAAAGTTGTGATCCCAAATTAAGCTCAGAATCGCTAAAAAACGCTTCTAAAGGCCAGAAATCGCATTTTAAAGTTGTGATCCCAAATTAAGCTCAGAATGCCCGAAAAATGCTTCTAAAGGCCAGAAATCGCATTTTAAAGTTGTGATCCCAAATTAAGCTCAGAATGCCCGAAAAACGCTTCTAAATGCCAGAAATCGCATTTTAAAGTTGTGATCCCAAATTAAGCTCAGAATCGCTAAAAAACGCTTCTAAAGGCCAGAAATCGCATTTTAAAGTTGTGATCCCAAATTAAGCTCAGAATGCCCGAAAAACGCTTCTAAAGGCCAGAAATCGCATTTTAAAGTTGTGATCCCAAATTAAGCTCAGAATGCCCGAAAAACGCTTCTAAAGGCCAGAAATCGCATTTTAAAGTTGTGATCCTAAATTAAGCTCAGAATG
Source organism: Uranotaenia lowii (assembly GCF_029784155.1). Classification (NCBI taxonomy): domain Eukaryota; kingdom Metazoa; phylum Arthropoda; class Insecta; order Diptera; family Culicidae; genus Uranotaenia; species Uranotaenia lowii. The sequence continues at coordinate 298,960 of NW_026598533.1, read as the reverse complement.
GCCGAAAAACGCTTCTAAAGGCCAGAAATCGCATTTTAAAGTTGTGATCTCAAATTAAGCTCAGAATCGCTAAAAAACGCTTCTAAAGGCCAGAAATCGCATTTTAAAGTTGTGATCCCAAATTAAGCTCAGAATGCCCGAAAAACGCTTCTAAAGGCCAGAAATCGCATTTTAAAGTTGTGATCCCAAATTAAGCTCAGAATGCCCGAAAAACGCTTCTAAAGGTCAGAAATCGCATTTTAAAGTTGTGATCCCAAATTAAGCTCAGAATGGCCAAAAAACGCTTCTAAAGGCCAGAAATCGCATTTTAAAGTTGTGATCCCAAATTAAGCTCAGAATGCCCGAAAAACGCTTCTAAAGGCCAGAAATCGCATTTTAAAGTTGTGATCCTAAATTAAGCTCAGAATGGCCGAAAAACGCTTCTAAAGGCCAGAAATCGCATTTTAAAGTTGTGATCTCAAATTAAGCTCAGAATCGCTAAAAAACGCTTCTAAAGGCCAGAGATCGCATTTTAAAGTTGTGATCCCAAATTAAGCTCAGAATGCCCGAAAAACGCTTCTAAAGGCCAGAAATCGCATTTTAAAGTTGTGATCCCAAATCAAGCTCAGAATGCCCGAAAAACGCTTCTAAAGGCCAGAAATCGCATTTTAAAGTTGTGATCCTAAATTAAGCTCAGAATGGCCGAAAAACGCTTCTAAAGGCCAGAAATCGCATTTTAAAGTTGTGATCTCAAATTAAGCTCAGAATCGCTAAAAAACGCTTCTAAAGGCCAGAAATCGCATTTTAAAGTTGTGATCCCAAATTAAGCTCAGAACGCCCGAAAAACGCTTCTAAAGGCCAGAAATCGCATTTTAAAGTTGTGATCCCAAATTAAGCTCAGAATGCCCGAAAAACGCTTCTAAAGGCCAGAAATCGCATTTTAAAGTTGTGATCCCAAATTAAGCTCAGAATGCCCGAAAAACGCTTCTAAAGGCCAGAAATCGCATTTTAAAGTTGTGATCCCAAATTAAGCTCAGAATGCCCGAAAAACGCTTCTAAAGGCCAGAAATCGCATTTTAAAGTTGTGATCCCCAAATTAAGCTCAGAATGCTCGAAAAACGCTTCTAAAGGCCAGAAATCGCATTTTAAAGTTGTGATCCCAAATTAAGCTCAGAATGCCCGAAAAAAGCTTCTAAAGGCCAGAAATCGCATTTTAAAGTTGTGATCCCAAATTAAGCTCAGAATGCCCGAAAAACGCTTCTAAAGGCCAGAAATCGCATTTTAAAGTTGTGATCCCAAATTAAGCTCAGAATGGCCAAAAAACGCTTCTAAAGGCCAGAAATCGCATTTTAAAGTTGTGATCCCAAATTAAGCTCAGAATGCCCAAAAAAAGGCTTCTAAAGGCCAGAAATCGCATTTTAAAGTTGTGATCCCAAATTAAGCTCAGAATGCCCGAAAAACGCTTCTAAAGGCCAGAAATCGCATTTTAAAGTTGTGATCCCAAATTAAGCTCAGAATGGCCAAAAAACGCTTCTAAAGGCCAGAAATCGCATTTTAAAGCTGTGATCCCAAATTAAGCTCAGAATGCCCGAAAAACGCTTCTAAAGGCCAGAAATCGCATTTTAAAGTTGTGATCTCAAATTAAGCTCAGAATGCCCGAAAAACGCTTCTAAAGGCCAGAAATCGCATTTTAAAGTTGTGATCCCAAATTAAGCTCAGAATGCCCGAAAAACGCTTCTAAAGGCCAGAAATCGCATTTTAAAGTTGTGATCCCCAAATTAAGCTCAGAATGCTCGAAAAACGCTTCTAAAGGCCAGAAATCGCATTTTAAAGTTGTGATCCCAAATTAAGCTCAGAATGCCCGAAAAAAGCTTCTAAAGGCCAGAAATCGCATTTTAAAGTTGTGATCCCAAATTAAGCTCAGAATGCCCGAAAAACGCTTCTAAAGGCCAGAAATCGCATTTTAAAGTTGTGATCCCAAATTAAGCTCAGAATGGCCAAAAAACGCTTCTAAAGGCCAGAAATCGCATTTTAAAGTTGTGATCCCAAATTAAGCTCAGAATGCCCAAAAAAAGGCTTCTAAAGGCCAGAAATCGCATTTTAAAGTTGTGATCCCAAATTAAGCTCAGAATGCCCGAAAAACGCTTCTAAAGGCCAGAAATCGCATTTTAAAGTTGTGATCCCAAATTAAGCTCAGAATGGCCAAAAAACGCTTCTAAAGGCCAGAAATCGCATTTTAAAGCTGTGATCCCAAATTAAGCTCAGAATGCCCGAAAAACGCTTCTAAAGGCCAGAAATCGCATTTTAAAGTTGTGATCTCAAATTAAGCTCAGAATGCCCGAAAAACGCTTCTAAAGGCCAGAAATCGCATTTTAAAGTTGTGATCCCAAATTAAGCTCAGAATGCCCGAAAAACGCTTCTAAAGGCCAGAAATCGCATTTTAAAGTTGTGATCCCAAATTAAGCTCAGAATGCCCGAAAAACGCTTCTAAAGGCCAGAAATCGCATTTTAAAGTTGTGATCCCAAATTAAGCTCAGAATGCCCGAAAAACGCTTCTAAAGGCCAGAAATCGCATTTTAAAGTTGTGATCCCAAATTAAGCTCAGAATGCCCGAAAAACGCTTCTAAAGGCCAGAAATCGCATTTTAAAGTTGTGATCCCAAATTAAGCTCAGAATCGCTAAAAAACGCTTCTAAAGGCCAGAAATCGCATTTTAAAGTTGTGATCCCAAATTAAGCTCAGAATGCCCGAAAAATGCTTCTAAAGGCCAGAAATCGCATTTTAAAGTTGTGATCCCAAATTAAGCTCAGAATGCCCGAAAAACGCTTCTAAAGGCCAGAAATCGCATTTTAAAGTTGTGATCCCAAATTAAGCTCAGAATCGCTAAAAAACGCTTCTAAAGGCCAGAAATCGCATTTTAAAGTTGTGATCCCAAATTAAGCTCAGAATGCCCGAAAAACGCTTCTAAAGGCCAGAAATCGCATTTTAAAGTTGTGATCCCAAATTAAGCTCAGAATGCCCGAAAAACGCTTCTAAAGGCCAGAAATCGCATTTTAAAGTTGTGATCCCAAATTAAGCTCAGAATGCCCGAAAAACGCTTCTAAAGGCCAGAAATCGCATTTTAAAGTTGTGATCCCAAATTAAGCTCAGAATGCCCGAAAAACGCTTCTAAAGGCCAGAAATCGCATTTTAAAGTTGTGATCCCAAATTAAGCTCAGAATTGCTTAAAAACGCTTCTAAAGGCCAGAAATCGCATTTTAAAGTTGTGATCCCAAATTAAGCTCAGAATGCCCGAAAAATGCTTCTAAAGGCCAGAAATCGCATTTTAAAGTTGTGATCCCAAATTAAGCTCAGAATGCCCGAAAAACGCTTCTAAAAGCCAGAAATCGCATTTTAAAGTTGTGATCCCAAATTAAGCTCAGAATGCCCGAAAAACGCTTCTAAAGGCCAGAAATCGCATTTTAAAGTTGTGATCCTAAATTAAGCTCAGAATGGCCGAAAAACGCTTCTAAAGGCCAGAAATCGCATTTTAAAGTTGTGATCTCAAAATAAGCTCAGAATCGCTAAAAAACGCTTCTAAAGGCCAGAAATCGCATTTTAAAGTTGTGATCCCAAATTAAGCTCAGAACGCCCGAAAAACGCTTCTAAAGGCCAGAAATCGCATTTTAAAGTTGTGATCCCAAATTAAGCTCAGAATGCCCGAAAAACGCTTCTAAAGGCCAGAAATCGCATTTTAAAGTTGTGATCCCAAATTAAGCTCAGAATGCCCGAAAAACGCTTCTAAAGGCCAGAAATCGCATTTTAAAGTTGTGATCCTAAATTAAGCTCAGAATGGCCGAAAAACGCTTCTAAAGGCCAGAAATCGCATTTTAAAGTTGTGATCTCAAATTAAGCTCAGAACGCCCGAAAAACGCTTCTAAAGGCCAGAAATCGCATTTTAAAGTTGTGATCCCAAATTAAGCTCAGAATGCCCGAAAAACGCTTCTAAAGGCCAGAAATCGCATTTTAAAGTTGTGATCCCAAATTAAGCTCAGAATCGCTAAAAAACGCTTCTAAAGGCCAGAAATCGCATTTTAAAGTTGTGATCCCAAATTAAGCTCAGAATGCCCGAAAAATGCTTCTAAAGGCCAGAAATCGCATTTTAAAGTTGTGATCCCAAATTAAGCTCAGAATGCCCGAAAAACGCTTCTAAAGGCCAGAAATCGCATTTTAAAGTTGTGATCCCAAATTAAGCTCAGAATCGCTAAAAAACGCTTCTAAAGGCCAGAAATCGCATTTTAAAGTTGTGATCCCCAAATTAAGCTCAGAATGCCCGAAAAACGCTTCTAAAGGCCAGAAATCGCATTTTAAAGTTGTGATCCCAAATTAAGCTCAGAATGCCCGAAAAACGCTTCTAAAGGCCAGAAATCGCATTTTAAAGTTGTGATCCTAAATTAAGCTCAGAATGGCCGAAAAACGCTTCTAAAGGCCAGAAATCGCATTTTAAAGTTGTGATCTCAAATTAAGCTCAGAATCGCTAAAAAACGCTTCTAAAGGCCAGAATTCGCATTTTAAAGTTGTGATCCCAAATTAAGCTCAGAACGCCCGAAAAACGCTTCTAAAGGCCAGAAATCGCATTTTAAAGTTGTGATCCCAAATTAAGCTCAGAATGCCCGAAAAACGCTTCTAAAGGCCAGAAATCGCATTTTAAAGTTGTGATCCCAAATTAAGCTCAGAATCGCTAAAAAACGCTTCTAAAGGCCAGAAATCGCATTTTAAAGTTGTGATCCCAAATTAAGCTCAGAATGCCCGAAAAATGCTTCTAAAGGCCAGAAATCGCATTTTAAAGTTGTGATCCCAAATTAAGCTCAGAATCGCTAAAAAACGCTTCTAAAGGCCAGAAATCGCATTTTAAAGTTGTGATCCCAAATTAAGCTCAGAACGCCCGAAAAACGCTTCTAAAGGCCAGAAATCGCATTTTAAAGTTGTGATCCCCAAATTAAGCTCAGAATGCCCGAAAAACGCTTCTAAAGGCCAGAAATCGCATTTTAAAGTTGTGATCCCAAATTAAGCTCAGAATGCCCGAAAAACGCTTCTAAAGGCCAGAAATCGCATTTTAAAGTTGTGATCCTAAATTAAGCTCAGAATGGCCGAAAAACGCTTCTAAAGGCCAGAAATCGCATTTTAAAGTTGTGATCTCAAATTAAGCTCAGAATCGCTAAAAAACGCTTCTAAAGGCCAGAAATCGCATTTTAAAGTTGTGATCCCAAATTAAGCTCAGAACGCCCGAAAAACGCTTCTAAAGGCCAGAAATCGCATTTTAAAGTTGTGATCCCAAATTAAGCTCAGAATGCCCGAAAAACGCTTCTAAAGGCCAGAAATCGCATTTTAAAGTTGTGATCCCAAATTAAGCTCAGAATCGCTAAAAAACGCTTCTAAAGGCCAGAAATCGCATTTTAAAGTTGTGATCCCAAATTAAGCTCAGAATGCCCGAAAAATGCTTCTAAAGGCCAGAAATCGCATTTTAAAGTTGTGATCCCAAATTAAGCTCAGAATGCCCGAAAAACGCTTCTAAAGGCCAGAAATCGCATTTTAAAGTTGTGATCCCAAATTAAGCTCAGAATCGCTAAAAAACGCTTCTAAAGGCCAGAAATCGCATTTTAAAGTTGTGATCCCCAAATTAAGCTCAGAATGCCCGAAAAACGCTTCTAAAGGCCAGAAATCGCATTTTAAAGTTGTGATCCCAAATTAAGCTCAGAATGCCCGAAAAACGCTTCTAAAGGCCAGAAATCGCATTTTAAAGTTGTGATCCTAAATTAAGCTCAGAATGGCCGAAAAACGCTTCTAAAGGCCAGAAATCGCATTTTAAAGTTGTGATCTCAAATTAAGCTCAGAATCGCTAAAAAACGCTTCTAAAGGCCAGAAATCGCATTTTAAAGTTGTGATCCCAAATTAAGCTCAGAACGCCCGAAAAACGCTTCTAAAGGCCAGAAATCGCATTTTAAAGTTGTGATCCCAAATTAAGCTCAGAATGCCCGAAAAACGCTTCTAAAGGCCAGAAATCGCATTTTAAAGTTGTGATCCCAAATTAAGCTCAGAATCGCTAAAAAACGCTTCTAAAGGCCAGAAATCGCATTTTAAAGTTGTGATCCCAAATTAAGCTCAGAATGCCCGAAAAATGCTTCTAAAGGCCAGAAATCGCATTTTAAAGTTGTGATCCCAAATTAAGCTCAGAATGCCCGAAAAACGCTTCTAAAGGCCAGAAATCGCATTTTAAAGTTGTGATCCCAAATTAAGCTCAGAATCGCTAAAAAACGCTTCTAAAGGCCAGAAATCGCATTTTAAAGTTGTGATCCCAAATTAAGCTCAGAATGCCCGAAAAACGCTTCTAAAGGCCAGAAATCGCATTTTAAAGTTGTGATCCCAAATTAAGCTCAGAATCGCTAAAAAACGCTTCTAAAGGCCAGAATTCGCATTTTAAAGTTGTGATCCCAAATTAAGCTCAGAACGCCCGAAAAACGCTTCTAAAGGCCAGAAATCGCATTTTAAAGTTGTGATCCCAAATTAAGCTCAGAATGCCCGAAAAACGCTTCTAAAGGCCAGAAATCGCATTTTAAAGTTGTGATCCCAAATTAAGCTCAGAATCGCTAAAAAACGCTTCTAAAGGCCAGAAATCGCATTTTAAAGTTGTGATCCCAAATTAAGCTCAGAATGCCCGAAAAATGCTTCTAAAGGCCAGAAATCGCATTTTAAAGTTGTGATCCCAAATTAAGCTCAGAATGCCCGAAAAACGCTTCTAAATGCCAGAAATCGCATTTTAAAGTTGTGATCCCAAATTAAGCTCAGAATCGCTAAAAAACGCTTCTAAAGGCCAGAAATCGCATTTTAAAGTTGTGATCCCAAATTAAGCTCAGAATGCCCGAAAAACGCTTCTAAAGGCCAGAAATCGCATTTTAAAGTTGTGATCCCAAATTAAGCTCAGAATGCCCGAAAAACGCTTCTAAAGGTCAGAAATCGCATTTTAAAGTTGTGATCCTAAATTAAGCTCAGAATGGCCGAAAAACGCTTCTAAAGGCCAGAAATCGCATTTTAAAGTTGTGATCTCAAATTAAGCTCAGAATCGCTAAAAAACGCTTCTAAAGGCCAGAAATCGCATTTTAAAGTTGTGATCCCAAATTAAGCTCAGAACGCCCGAAAAACGCTTCTAAAGGCCAGAAATCGCATTTTAAAGTTGTGATCCCAAATTAAGCTCAGAATGCCCGAAAAACGCTTCTAAAGGCCAGAAATCGCATTTTAAAGTTGTGATCCCAAATTAAGCTCAGAATGCCCGAAAAACGCTTCTAAAGGCCAGAAATCGCATTTTAAAGTTGTGATCCCAAATTAAGCTCAGAATCGCTAAAAAACGCTTCTAAAGGCCAGAAATCGCATTTTAAAGTTGTGATCCCAAATTAAGCTCAGAATGCCCGAAAAACGCTTCTAAAGGCCAGAAATCGCATTTTAAAGTTGTGATCCCCAAATTAAGCTCAGAATGCTCGAAAAACGCTTCTAAAGGCCAGAAATCGCATTTTAAAGTTGTGATCCCAAATTAAGCTCAGAATGCCCGAAAAACGCTTCTAAAGGCCAGAAATCGCATTTTAAAGTTGTGATCCCAAATTAAGCTCAGAATGCCCGAAAAACGCTTCTAAAGGCCAGAAATCGCATTTTAAAGTTGTGATCCCAAATTAAGCTCAGAATGGCCAAAAAACGCTTCTAAAGGCCAGAAATCGCATTTTAAAGTTGTGATCCCAAATTAAGCTCAGAATGCCCAAAAAAAGGCTTCTAAAGGCCAGAAATCGCATTTTAAAGTTGTGATCCCAAATTAAGCTCAGAATGCCCGAAAAACGCTTCTAAAGGCCAGAAATCGCATTTTAAAGTTGTGATCCCAAATTAAGCTCAGAATGCCCGAAAAACGCTTCTAAAGGCCAGAAATCGCATTTTAAAGTTGTGATCCCAAATTAAGCTCAGAATGCCCGAAAAACGCTTCTAAAGGCCAGAAATCGCATTTTAAAGTTGTGATCCCAAATTAAGCTCAGAATCGCTTAAAAACGCTTCTAAAGGCCAGAAATCGCATTTTAAAGTTGTGATCCCAAATTAAGCTCAGAATGCCCGAAAAACGCTTCTAAAGGCCAGAAATCGCATTTTAAAGTTGTGATCCCAAATTAAGCTCAGAATGCCCGAAAAACGCTTCTAAAAGCCAGAAATCGCATTTTAAAGTTGTGATCCCAAATTAAGCTCAGAATGCCCGAAAAACGCTTCTAAAGGCCAGAAATCGCATTTTAAAGTTGTGATCCTAAATTAAGCTCAGAATGGCCGAAAAACGCTTCTAAAGGCCAGAAATCGCATTTTAAAGTTGTGATCTCAAATTAAGCTCAGAATCGCTAAAAAAACGCTTCTAAAGGCCAGAAATCGCATTTTAAAGTTGTGATCCCAAATTAAGCTCAGAACGCCCGAAAAACGCTTCTAAAGGCCAGAAATCGCATTTTAAAGTTGTGATCCCAAATTAAGCTCAGAATGCCCGAAAAACGCTTCTAAAGGCCAGAAATCGCATTTTAAAGTTGTGATCCCAAATTAAGCTCAGAATGCCCGAAAAACGCTTCTAAAGGCCAGAAATCGCATTTTAAAGTTGTGATCCTAAATTAAGCTCAGAATGGCCGAAAAACGCTTCTAAAGGCCAGAAATCGCATTTTAAAGTTGTGATCTCAAATTAAGCTCAGAATCGCTAAAAAACGCTTCTAAAGGCCAGAAATCGCATTTTAAAGTTGTGATCCCAAATTAAGCTCAGAACGCCCGAAAAACGCTTCTAAAGGCCAGAAATCGCATTTTAAAGTTGTGATCCCAAATTAAGCTCAGAATGCCCGAAAAACGCTTCTAAAGGCCAGAAATCGCATTTTAAAGTTGTGATCCCAAATTAAGCTCAGAATCGCTAAAAAACGCTTCTAAAGGCCAGAAATCGCATTTTAAAGTTGTGATCCCAAATTAAGCTCAGAACGCCCGAAAAACGCTTCTAAAGGCCAGAAATCGCATTTTAAAGTTGTGATCCCCAAATTAAGCTCAGAATGCCCGAAAAACGCTTCTAAAGGCCAGAAATCGCATTTTAAAGTTGTGATCCCAAATTAAGCTCAGAATGCCCGAAAAACGCTTCTAAAGGCCAGAAATCGCATTTTAAAGTTGTGATCCCAAATTAAGCTCAGAATGCCCGAAAAACGCTTCTAAAGGCCAGAAATCGCATTTTAAAGTTGTGATCCTAAATTAAGCTCAGAATGGCCGAAAAACGCTTCTAAAGGCCAGAAATCGCATTTTAAAGTTGTGATCTCAAATTAAGCTCAGAATCGCTAAAAAACGCTTCTAAAGGCCAGAAATCGCATTTTAAAGTTGTGATCCCAAATTAAGCTCAGAACGCCCGAAAAACGCTTCTAAAGGCCAGAAATCGCATTTTAAAGTTGTGATCCCAAATTAAGCTCAGAATGCCCGAAAAACGCTTCTAAAGGCCAGAAATCGCATTTTAAAGTTGTGATCCCAAATTAAGCTCAGAATCGCTAAAAAACGCTTCTAAAGGCCAGAAATCGCATTTTAAAGTTGTGATCCCAAATTAAGCTCAGAATGCCCGAAAAATGCTTCTAAAGGCCAGAAATCGCATTTTAAAGTTGTGATCCCAAATTAAGCTCAGAATGCCCGAAAAACGCTTCTAAAGGCCAGAAATCGCATTTTAAAGTTGTGATCCCAAATTAAGCTCAGAATCGCTAAAAAACGCTTCTAAAGGCCAGAAATCGCATTTTAAAGTTGTGATCCCAAATTAAGCTCAGAATGCCCGAAAAACGCTTCTAAAGGCCAGAAATCGCATTTTAAAGTTGTGATCCCAAATTAAGCTCAGAATGCCCGAAAAACGCTTCTAAAGGCCAGAAATCGCATTTTAAAGTTGTGATCCCAAATTAAGCTCAGAATGCCCGAAAAACGCTTCTAAAGGCCAGAAATCGCATTTTAAAGTTGTGATCCCAAATTAAGCTCAGAATGCCCGAAAAACGCTTCTAAAGGCCAGAAATCGCATTTTAAAGTTGTGATCCCAAATTAAGCTCAGAATCGCTAAAAAACGCTTCTAAAGGCCAGAAATCGCATTTTAAAGTTGTGATCCCAAATTAAGCTCAGAATGCCCGAAAAATGCTTCTAAAGGCCAGAAATCGCATTTTAAAGTTGTGATCCCAAATTAAGCTCAGAATGCCCGAAAAACGCTTCTAAAGGCCAGAAATCGCATTTTAAAGTTGTGATCCTAAATTAAGCTCAGAATGGCCGAAAAACGCTTCTAAAGGCCAGAAATCGCATTTTAAAGTTGTGATCTCAAATTAAGCTCAGAATCGCTAAAAAACGCTTCTAAAGGCCAGAAATCGCATTTTAAAGTTGTGATCCCAAATTAAGCTCAGAACGCCCGAAAAACGCTTCTAAAGGCCAGAAATCGCATTTTAAAGTTGTGATCCCAAATTAAGCTCAGAATGCCCGAAAAACGCTTCTAAAGGCCAGAAATCGCATTTTAAAGTTGTGATCCCAAATTAAGCTCAGAATGCCCGAAAAACGCTTCTAAAGGCCAGAAATCGCATTTTAAAGTTGTGATCCCAAATTAAGCTCAGAATGCCCGAAAAACGCTTCTAAAGGCCAGAAATCGCATTTTAAAGTTGTGATCCCAAATTAAGCTCAGAATCGCTAAAAAACGCTTCTAAAGGCCAGAAATCGCATTTTAAAGTTGTGATCCCAAATTAAGCTCAGAATGCCCAAAAAAAGGCTTCTAAAGGCCAGAAATCGCATTTTAAAGTTGTGATCCCAAATTAAGCTCAGAATGCCCGAAAAACGCTTCTAAAGGCCAGAAATCGCATTTTAAAGTTGTGATCCCAAATTAAGTTCAGAATGGCCAAAAAACGCTTCTAAAGGCCAGAAATCGCATTTTAAAGCTGTGATCCCAAATTAAGCTCAGAATGCCCGAAAAACGCTTCTAAAGGCCAGAAATCGCATTTTAAAGTTGTGATCCCAAATTAAGCTCAGAACGCCCGAAAAACGCTTCTAAAGGCCAGAAATCGCATTTTAAAGTTGTGATCCCAAATTAAGCTCAGAATGCCCGAAAAACGCTTCTAAAGGCCAGAAATCGCATTTTAAAGTTGTGATCCCAAATTAAGCTCAGAATCGCTAAAAAACGCTTCTAAAGGCCAGAAATCGCATTTTAAAGTTGTGATCCCAAATTAAGCTCAGAATGCCCGAAAAATGCTTCTAAAGGCCAGAAATCGCATTTTAAAGTTGTGATCCCAAATTAAGCTCAGAATGCCCGAAAAACGCTTCTAAAGGCCAGAAATCGCATTTTAAAGTTGTGATCCCAAATTAAGCTCAGAATCGCTAAAAAACGCTTCTAAAGGCCAGAAATCGCATTTTAAAGTTGTGATCCCAAATTAAGCTCAGAATGCCCGAAAAACGCTTCTAAAGGCCAGAAATCGCATTTTAAAGTTGTGATCCCAAATTAAGCTCAGAATGCCCGAAAAACGCTTCTAAAGGCCAGAAATCGCATTTTAAAGTTGTGATCCCAAATTAAGCTCAGAATGGCCAAAAAACGCTTCTAAAGGCCAGAAATCGCATTTTAAAGTTGTGATCCCAAATTAAGCTCAGAATGCCCAAAAAAAGGCTTCTAAAGGCCAGAAATCGCATTTTAAAGTTGTGATCCCAAATTAAGCTCAGAATGCCCGAAAAACGCTTCCAAAGGCCAGAAATCGCATTTTAAAGTTGTGATCCCAAATTAAGCTCAGAATGGCCAAAAAACGCTTCTAAAGGCCAGAAATCGCATTTTAAAGTTGTGATCCCAAATTAAGCTCAGAATGCCCAAAAAAAGGCTTCTAAAGGCCAGAAATCGCATTTTAAAGTTGTGATCCCAAATTAAGCTCAGAATGCCCGAAAAACGCTTCTAAAGGCCAGAAATCGCATTTTAAAGTTGTGATCCCAAATTAAGCTCAGAATGGCCAAAAAACGCTTCTAAAGGCCAGAAATCGCATTTTAAAGCTGTGATCCCAAATTAAGCTCAGAATGCCCGAAAAACGCTTCTAAAGGCCAGAAATCGCATTTTAAAGTTGTGATCTCAAATTAAGCTCAGAATGCCCGAAAAACGCTTCTAAAGGCCAGAAATCGCATTTTAAAGTTGTGATCCCAAATTAAGCTCAGAATGCCCGAAAAACGCTTCTAAAGGCCAGAAATCGCATTTTAAAGTTGTGATCCCAAATTAAGCTCAGAATGCCCGAAAAACGCTTCTAAAGGCCAGAAATCGCATTTTAAAGTTGTGATCCCAAATTAAGCTCAGAACGCCCGAAAAACGCTTCTAAAGGCCAGAAATCGCATTTTAAAGTTGTGATCCCAAATTAAGCTCAGAATGCCCGAAAAACGCTTCTAAAGGCCAGAAATCGCATTTTAAAGTTGTGATCCCAAATTAAGCTCAGAATCGCTAAAAAACGCTTCTAAAGGCCAGAAATCGCATTTTAAAGTTGTGATCCCAAATTAAGCTCAGAATGCCCGAAAAACGCTTCTAAAAGCCAGAAATCGCATTTTAAAGTTGTGATCCCAAATTAAGCTCAGAATGCCCGAAAAACGCTTCTAAAGGCCAGAAATCGCATTTTAAAGTTGTGATCCCAAATTAAGCTCAGAATGCCCGAAAAACGCTTCTAAAGGCCAGAAATCGCATTTTAAAGTTGTGATCCCAAATTAAGCTCAGAATGGCCAAAAAACGCTTCTAAAGGCCAGAAATCGCATTTTAAAGTTGTGATCCCAAATTAAGCTCAGAATGCCCAAAAAAAGGCTTCTAAAGGCCAGAAATCGCATTTTAAAGTTGTGATCCCAAATTAAGCTCAGAATGCCCGAAAAACGCTTCTAAAGGCCAGAAATCGCATTTTAAAGTTGTGATCCCAAATTAAGCTCAGAATGGCCAAAAAACGCTTCTAAAGGCCAGAAATCGCATTTTAAAGCTGTGATCCCAAATTAAGCTCAGAATGCCCGAAAAACGCTTCTAAAGGCCAGAAATCGCATTTTAAAGTTGTGATCTCAAATTAAGCTCAGAATGCCCGAAAAACGCTTCTAAAGGCCAGAAATCGCATTTTAAAGTTGTGATCCCAAATTAAGCTCAGAATGCCCGAAAAACGCTTCTAAAGGCCAGAAATCGCATTTTAAAGTTGTGATCCCAAATTAAGCTCAGAATGCCCGAAAAACGCTTCTAAAGGCCAGAAATCGCATTTTAAAGTTGTGATCCCAAATTAAGCTCAGAACGCCCGAAAAACGCTTCTAAAGGCCAGAAATCGCATTTTAAAGTTGTGATCCCAAATTAAGCTCAGAATGCCCGAAAAACGCTTCTAAAGGCCAGAAATCGCATTTTAAAGTTGTGATCCCAAATTAAGCTCAGAATCGCTAAAAAACGCTTCTAAAGGCCAGAAATCGCATTTTAAAGTTGTGATCCCAAATTAAGCTCAGAATGCCCGAAAAATGCTTCTAAAGGCCAGAAATCGCATTTTAAAGTTGTGATCCCAAATTAAGCTCAGAATGCCCGAAAAACGCTTCTAAAGGCCAGAAATCGCATTTTAAAGTTGTGATCCCAAATTAAGCTCAGAATCGCTAAAAAACGCTTCTAAAGGCCAGAAATCGCATTTTAAAGTTGTGATCCCAAATTAAGCTCAGAATGCCCGAAAAACGCTTCTAAAGGCCAGAAATCGCATTTTAAAGTTGTGATCCCAAATTAAGCTCAGAATGCCCGAAAAACGCTTCTAAAGGCCAGAAATCGCATTTTAAAGTTGTGATCCCAAATTAAGCTCAGAATGCCCGAAAAACGCTTCTAAAGGCCAGAAATCGCATTTTAAAGTTGTGATCCCAAATTAAGCTCAGAATCGCTTAAAAACGCTTCTAAAGGCCAGAAATCGCATTTTAAAGTTGTGATCCCAAATTAAGCTCAGAATCGCTAAAAAACGCTTCTAAAGGCCAGAAATCGCATTTTAAAGTTGTGATCCCAAATTAAGCTCAGAATGCCCGAAAAACGCTTCTAAAAGCCAGAAATCGCATTTTAAAGTTGTGATCCCAAATTAAGCTCAGAATGCCCGAAAAACGCTTCTAAAGGCCAGAAATCGCATTTTAAAGTTGTGATCCTAAATTAAGCTCAGAATGGCCGAAAAACGCTTCTAAAGGCCAGAAATCGCATTTTAAAGTTGTGATCTCAAATTAAGCTCAGAATCGCTAAAAAACGCTTCTAAAGGCCAGAAATCGCATTTTAAAGTTGTGATCCCAAATTAAGCTCAGAACGCCCGAAAAACGCTTCTAAAGGCCAGAGATCGCATTTTAAAGTTGTGATCCCAAATTAAGCTCAGAATGCCCGAAAAACGCTTCTAAAGGCCAGAAATCGCATTTTAAAGTTGTGATCTGAAATTAAGCTCAGAATCGCTAAAAAACGCTTCTAAAGGCCAGAAATCGCATTTTAAAGTTGTGATCCCAAATTAAGCTCAGAATGCCCGAAAAACGCTTCTAAAGGCCAGAAATCGCATTTTAAAGTTGTGATCCCAAATTAAGCTCAGAATCGCTAAAAAACGCTTCTAAAGGCCAGAAATCGCATTTTAAAGTTGTGATCCCAAATTAAGCTCAGAATGCCCGAAAAACGCTTCTAAAGGCCAGAAATCGCATTTTAAAGTTGTGATCCCCAAATTAAGCTCAGAATGCTCGAAAAACGCTTCTAAAGGCCAGAAATCGCATTTTAAAGTTGTGATCCCAAATTAAGCTCAGAATCGCTAAAAAACGCTTCTAAAGGCCAGAAATCGCATTTTAAAGTTGTGATCCCAAATTAAGCTCAGAATGCCCGAAAAACGCTTCTAAAGGCCAGAAATCGCATTTTAAAGTTGTGATCCCCAAATTAAGCTCAGAATGCCCGAAAAACGCTTCTAAAGGCCAGAAATCGCATTTTAAAGTTGTGATCTCAAATTAAGCTCAGAATCGCTAAAAAACGCTTCTAAAGGCCAGAAATCGCATTTTAAAGTTGTGATCCCAAATTAAGCTCAGAATGCCCGAAAAACGCTTCTAAAGGCCAGAAATCGCATTTTAAAGTTGTGATCCCAAATTAAGCTCAGAATGCCCGAAAAACGCTTCTAAAGGCCAGAAATCGCATTTTAAAGTTGTGATCCCAAATTAAGCTCAGAATGGCCAAAAAACGCTTCTAAAGGCCAGAAATCGCATTTTAAAGCTGTGATCCCAAATTAAGCTCAGAATGCCCGAAAAACGCTTCTAAAGGCCAGAAATCGCATTTTAAAGTTGTGATCCCAAATTAAGCTCAGAATGGCCAAAAAACGCTTCTAAAGGCCAGAAATCGCATTTTAAAGTTGTGATCCCAAATTAAGCTCAGAATGCCCAAAAAAAGGCTTCTAAAGGCCAGAAATCGCATTTTAAAGTTGTGATCCCAAATTAAGCTCAGAATCGCTAAAAAACGCTTCTAAAGGCCAGAAATCGCATTTTAAAGTTGTGATCCCAAATTAAGCTCAGAATGCCCGAAAAACGCTTCTAAAGGCCAGAAATCGCATTTTAAAGTTGTGATCTCAAATTAAGCTCAGAATCGCTAAAAAACGCTTCTAAAGGCCAGAAATCGCATTTTAAAGTTGTGATCCCAAATTAAGCTCAGAACGCCCGAAAAACGCTTCTAAAGGCCAGAAATCGCATTTTAAAGTTGTGATCCCAAATTAAGCTCAGAATGCCCGAAAAACGCTTCTAAAGGCCAGAAATCGCATTTTAAAGTTGTGATCCCAAATTAAGCTCAGAATCGCTAAAAAACGCTTCTAAAGGCCAGAAATCGCATTTTAAAGTTGTGATCCCAAATTAAGCTCAGAATGCCCGAAAAACGCTTCTAAAGGCCAGAAATCGCATTTTAAAGCTGTGATCCCAAATTAAGCTCAGAATGCCCGAAAAACGCTTCTAAAGGCCAGAAATCGCATTTTAAAGTTGTGATCCCAAATTAAGCTCAGAATCGCTAAAAAACGCTTCTAAAGCCAGAAATCGCATTTTAAAGTTGTGATCCCAAATTAAGCTCAGAACGCCCGAAAAACGCTTCTAAAGGCCAGAGATCGCATTTTAAAGTTGTGATCCCAAATTAAGCTCAGAATGCCCGAAAAACGCTTCTAAAGGCCAGAAATCGCATTTTAAAGTTGTGATCCCAAATTAAGCTCAGAATCGCTAAAAAACGCTTCTAAAGGCCAGAAATCGCATTTTAAAGTTGTGATCCCAAATTAAGCTCAGAATGCCCGAAAAACGCTTCTAAAGGCCAGAAATCGCATTTTAAAGTTGTGACTCCAAATTAAGCTCAGAATGCCCGAAAAACGCTTCTAAAGGCCAGAAATCGCATTTTAAAGTTGTGATCTCAAATTAAGCTCAGAATCGCTAAAAAACGCTTCTAAAGGCCAGAAATCGCATTTTAAAGTTGTGATCCCAAATTAAGCTCAGAATGCCCGAAAAACGCTTCTAAAGGCCAGAAATCGCATTTTAAAGTTGTGATCCCAAATTAAGCTCAGAATGCCCGAAAAACGCTTCTAAAGGCCAGAAATCGCATTTTAAAGTTGTGATCCCAAATTAAGCTCAGAATGCCCGAAAAACGCTTCTAAAGGCCAGAAATCGCATTTTAAAGTTGTGATCCCAAATTAAGCTCAGAATGCCCGAAAAACGCTTCTAAAGGCCAGAAATCGCATTTTAAAGTTGTGATCCCAAATTAAGCTCAGAATGCCCGAAAAACGCTTCTAAAGGCCAGAAATCGCATTTTAAAGTTGTGATCCCAAATTAAGCTCAGAATGCCCGAAAAACGCTTCTAAAGGCCAGAAATCGCATTTTAAAGTTGTGATCCCAAATTAAGCTCAGAATGCCCGAAAAACGCTTCTAAAGGCCAGAAATCGCATTTTAAAGTTGTGATCCCAAATTAAGCTCAGAATGCCCGAAAAACGCTTCTAAAGGCCAGAAATCGCATTTTAAAGCTGTGATCCCAAATTAAGCTCAGAATGCCCGAAAAACGCTTCTAAAGGCCAGAAATCGCATTTTAAAGTTGTGATCCCAAATTAAGCTCAGAATGGCCAAAAAACGCTTCTAAAGGCCAGAAATCGCATTTTAAAGTTGTGATCCCAAATTAAGCTCAGAATGCCCAAAAAAAGGCTTCTAAAGGCCAGAAATTGCATTTTAAAGTTGTGATCCCAAATTAAGCTCAGAATGCCCGAAAAACGCTTCTAAAGGCCAGAAATCGCATTTTAAAGTTGTGATCCCAAATTAAGCTCAGAATGCCCGAAAAACGCTTCTAAAGGCCAGAAATCGCATTTTAAAGTTGTGATCTCAAATTAAGCTCAGAATCGCTAAAAAACGCTTCTAAAGGCCAGAAATCGCATTTTAAAGTTGTGATCCCAAATTAAGCTCAGAATGCCCGAAAAACGCTTCTAAAGGCCAGAAATCGCATTTTAAAGTTGTGATCCCAAATTAAGCTCAGAATGCCCGAAAAACGCTTCTAAAGGCCAGAAATCGCATTTTAAAGTTGTGATCCCAAATTAAGCTCAGAATGCCCGAAAAACGCTTCTAAAGGCCAGAAATCGCATTTTAAAGTTGTGATCCCAAATTAAGCTCAGAATCGCTAAAAAAGTATTCTAAAGGCCAGAAATCGCATTTTAAAGTTGTGATCTCAAATTAAGCTCAGAATCGCTAAAAAACGCTTCTAAAGGCCAGAAATCGCATTTTAAAGTTGTGATCCCAAATTAAGCTCAGAATGCCCGAAAAACGCTTCTAAAGGCCAGAAATCGCATTTTAAAGTTGTGATCCCAAATTAAGCTCAGAATGCCCGAAAAACGCTTCTAAAGGCCAGAAATCGCATTTTAAAGTTGTGATCCCAAATTAAGCTCAGAATGCCCGAAAAACGCTTCTAAAGGCCAGAAATCGCATTTTAAAGCTGTGATCCCAAATTAAGCTCAGAATGCCCGAAAAACGCTTCTAAAGGCCAGAAATCGCATTTTAAAGTTGTGATCCCAAATTAAGCTCAGAATGGTCAAAAAACGCTTCTAAAGGCCAGAAATCGCATTTTAAAGTTGTGATCCCAAATTAAGCTCAGAATGCCCAAAAAAAGGCTTCTAAAGGCCAGAAATCGCATTTTAAAGTTGTGATCCCAAATTAAGCTCAGAATCGCTAAAAAACGCTTCTAAAGGCCAGAAATCGCATTTTAAAGTTGTGATCCCAAATTAAGCTCAGAATGCCCGAAAAACGCTTCTAAAGGCCAGAAATCGCATTTTAAAGTTGTGATCTCAAATTAAGCTCAGAATCGCTAAAAAACGCTTCTAAAGGCCAGAAATCGCATTTTAAAGTTGTGACTCCAAATTAAGCTCAGAATGCCCGAAAAACGCTTCTAAAGGCCAGAAATCGCATTTTAAAGTTGTGATCCCAAATTAAGCTCAGAATCGCTAAAAAACGCTTCTAAAGGCCAGAAATCGCATTTTAAAGTTGTGATCCCAAATTAAGCTCAGCATGCCCGAAAAACGCTTCTAAAGGCCAGAAATCGCATTTTAAAGTTGTGATCCCAAATTAAGCTCAGAATGCCCGAAAAACGCTTCTAAAGGCCAGAAATCGCATTTTAAAGTTGTGATCCCAAATTAAGCTCAGAATGCCCGAAAAACGCTTCTAAAGGCCAGAAATCGCATTTTAAAGTTGTGATCCCAAATTAAGCTCAGAATCGCTAAAAAAGTATTCTAAAGGCCAGAAATCGCATTTTAAAGTTGTGACTCCAAATTAAGCTCAGAATGCCCGAAAAACGCTTCTAAAGGCCAGAAATCGCATTTTAAAGTTGTGATCTCAAATTAAGCTCAGAATCGCTAAAAAACGCTTCTAAAGGCCAGAAATCGCATTTTAAAGTTGTGATCCCAAATTAAGCTCAGAATGCCCGAAAAACGCTTCTAAAGGCCAGAAATCGCATTTTAAAGTTGTGATCCCAAATTAAGCTCAGAATGCCCGAAAAACGCTTCTAAAGGCCAGAAATCGCATTTTAAAGTTGTGATCCCAAATTAAGCTCAGAATGCCCGAAAAACGCTTCTAAAGGCCAGAAATCGCATTTTAAAGCTGTGATCCCAAATTAAGCTCAGAATGCCCGAAAAACGCTTCTGAAGGCCAGAAATCGCATTTTAAAGTTGTGATCCCAAATTAAGCTCAGAATGGCCAAAAAACGCTTCTAAAGGCCAGAAATCGCATTTTAAAGTTGTGATCCCAAATTAAGCTCAGAATGCCCAAAAAAAGGCTTCTAAAGGCCAGAAATCGCATTTTAAAGTTGTGATCCCAAATTAAGCTCAGAATCGCTAAAAAACGCTTCTAAAGGCCAGAAATCGCATTTTAAAGTTGTGATCCCAAATTAAGCTCAGAATGCCCGAAAAACGCTTCTAAAGGCCAGAAATCGCATTTTAAAGTTGTGATCTCAAATTAAGCTCAGAATCGCTAAAAAACGCTTCTAAAGGCCAGAAATCGCATTTTAAAGTTGTGATCCCAAATTAAGCTCAGAACGCCCGAAAAACGCTTCTAAAGGCCAGAAATCGCATTTTAAAGTTGTGATCCCAAATTAAGCTCAGAATGCCCGAAAAACGCTTCTAAAGGCCAGAAATCGCATTTTAAAGCTGTGATCCCAAATTAAGCTCAGAATGCCCGAAAAACGCTTCTAAAGGCCAGAAATCGCATTTTAAAGTTGTGATCCCAAATTAAGCTCAGAATCGCTAAAAAACGCTTCTAAAGGCCAGAAATCGCATTTTAAAGTTGTGATCCCAAATTAAGCTCAGAACGCCCGAAAAACGCTTCTAAAGGCCAGAGATCGCATTTTAAAGTTGTGATCCCAAATTAAGCTCAGAATGCCCGAAAAACGCTTCTAAAGGCCAGAAATCGCATTTTAAAGTTGTGATGTCAAATTAAGCTCAGAATCGCTAAAAAACGCTTCTAAAGGCCAGAAATCGCATTTTAAAGTTGTGATCCCAAATTAAGCTCAGAACGCCCGAAAAACGCTTCTAAAGGCCAGAAATCGCATTTTAAAGTTGTGATCTCAAATTAAGCTCAGAATCGCTAAAAAACGCTTCTAAAGGCCAGAAATCGCATTTTAAAGTTGTGATCCTAAATTAAGCTCAGAATGGCCGAAAAACGCTTCTAAAGGCCAGAAATCGCATTTTAAAGTTGTGATCTCAAATTAAGCTCAGAATCGCTAAAAAACGCTTCTAAAGGCCAGAAATCGCATTTTAAAGTTGTGATCCCAAATTAAGCTCAGAACGCCCGAAAAACGCTTCTAAAGGCCAGAAATCGCATTTTAAAGTTGTGATCCCAAATTAAGCTCAGAATGCCCGAAAAACGCTTCTAAAGGCCAGAAATCGCATTTTAAAGTTGTGATCCCAAATTAAGCTCAGAATGCCCGAAAAACGCTTCTAAAGGCCAGAAATCGCATTTTAAAGTTGTGATCCCAAATTAAGCTCAGAATGCCCGAAAAACGCTTCTAAAGGCCAGAAATCGCATTTTAAAGTTGTGATCCCAAATTAAGCTCAGAATCGCTAAAAAACGCTTCTAAAGGCCAGAAATCGCATTTTAAAGTTGTGATCCCCAAATTAAGCTCAGAATGCTCGAAAAACGCTTCTAAAGGCCAGAAATCGCATTTTAAAGTTGTGATCCCAAATTAAGCTCAGAATGCCCGAAAAACGCTTCTAAAGGCCAGAAATCGCATTTTAAAGTTGTGATCCCAAATTAAGCTCAGAATGCCCGAAAAACGCTTCTAAAGGCCAGAAATCGCATTTTAAAGTTGTGATCCCAAATTAAGCTCAGAATGGCCAAAAAACGCTTCTAAAGGCCAGAAATCGCATTTTAAAGTTGTGATCCCAAATTAAGCTCAGAATGCCCAAAAAAAGGCTTCTAAAGGCCAGAAATCGCATTTTAAAGTTGTGATCCCAAATTAAGCTCAGAATGCCCGAAAAACGCTTCTAAAGGCCAGAAATCGCATTTTAAAGTTGTGATCCCAAATTAAGCTCAGAATGGCCAAAAAACGCTTCTAAAGGCCAGAAATCGCATTTTAAAGCTGTGATCCCAAATTAAGCTCAGAATGCCCGAAAAACGCTTCTAAAGGCCAGAAATCGCATTTTAAAGTTGTGATCCCAAATTAAGCTCAGAATCGCTAAAAAACGCTTCTAAAGGCCAGAAATCGCATTTTAAAGTTGTGATCCCAAATTAAGCTCAGAATGCCCGAAAAACGCTTCTAAAGGCCAGAAATCGCATTTTAAAGTTGTGATCCCAAATTAAGCTCAGAATGCCCGAAAAACGCTTCTAAAGGCCAGAAATCGCATTTTAAAGTTGTGATCCCAAATTAAGCTCAGAATGCCCGAAAAACGCTTCTAAAGGCCAGAAATCGCATTTTAAAGTTGTGATCCCAAATTAAGCTCAGAACGCCCGAAAAACGCTTCTAAAGGCCAGAAATCGCATTTTAAAGTTGTGATCCCAAATTAAGCTCAGAATGCCCGAAAAACGCTTCTAAAGGCCAGAAATCGCATTTTAAAGTTGTGATCCCAAATTAAGCTCAGAATCGCTAAAAAACGCTTCTAAAGGCCAGAAATCGCATTTTAAAGTTGTGATCCCAAATTAAGCTCAGAATGCCCGAAAAATGCTTCTAAAGGCCAGAAATCGCATTTTAAAGTTGTGATCCCAAATTAAGCTCAGAATGCCCGAAAAACGCTTCTAAAGGCCAGAAATCGCATTTTAAAGTTGTGATCCCAAATTAAGCTCAGAATCGCTAAAAAACGCTTCTAAAGGCCAGAAATCGCATTTTAAAGTTGTGATCCCAAATTAAGCTCAGAATGCCCGAAAAACGCTTCTAAAGGCCAGAAATCGCATTTTAAAGTTGTGATCCCAAATTAAGCTCAGAATGCCCGAAAAACGCTTCTAAAGGCCAGAAATCGCATTTTAAAGTTGTGATCCCAAATTAAGCTCAGAATGCCCGAAAAACGCTTCTAAAGGCCAGAAATCGCATTTTAAAGTTGTGATCCCAAATTAAGCTCAGAATGCCCGAAAAACGCTTCTAAAGGCCAGAAATCGCATTTTAAAGTTGTGATCCCAAATTAAGCTCAGAATCGCTTAAAAACGCTTCTAAAGGCCAGAAATCGCATTTTAAAGTTGTGATCCCAAATTAAGCTCAGAATGCCCGAAAAATGCTTCTAAAGGCCAGAAATCGCATTTTAAAGTTGTGATCCCAAATTAAGCTCAGAATGCCCGAAAAACGCTTCTAAAGGCCAGAAATCGCATTTTAAAGTTGTGATCCCAAATTAAGCTCAGAATCGCTAAAAAACGCTTCTAAAGGCCAGAAATCGCATTTTAAAGTTGTGATCCCAAATTAAGCTCAGAATGCCCGAAAAACGCTTCTAAAAGCCAGAAATCGCATTTTAAAGTTGTGATCCCAAATTAAGCTCAGAATGCCCGAAAAACGCTTCTAAAGGCCAGAAATCGCATTTTAAAGTTGTGATCCTAAATTAAGCTCAGAATGGCCGAAAAACGCTTCTAAAGGCCAGAAATCGCATTTTAAAGTTGTGATGTCAAATTAAGCTCAGAATCGCTAAAAAACGCTTCTAAAGGCCAGAAATCGCATTTTAAAGTTGTGATCCCAAATTAAGCTCAGAACGCCCGAAAAACGCTTCTAAAGGCCAGAGATCGCATTTTAAAGTTGTGATCCCAAATTAAGCTCAGAATGCCCGAAAAACGCTTCTAAAGGCCAGAAATCGCATTTTAAAGTTGTGATCTCAAATTAAGCTCAGAATCGCTAAAAAACGCTTCTAAAGGCCAGAAATCGCATTTTAAAGTTGTGATCCCAAATTAAGCTCAGAACGCCCGAAAAACGCTTCTAAAGGCCAGAAATCGCATTTTAAAGTTGTGATCCCAAATTAAGCTCAGAATGCCCGAAAAACGCTTCTAAAGGCCAGAAATCGCATTTTAAAGTTGTGATCCCAAATTAAGCTCAGAATCGCTAAAAAACGCTTCTAAAGGCCAGAAATCGCATTTTAAAGTTGTGATCCCAAATTAAGCTCAGAATGCCCGAAAAACGCTTCTAAAGGCCAGAAATCGCATTTTAAAGTTGTGATCCCCAAATTAAGCTCAGAATGCTCGAAAAACGCTTCTAAAGGCCAGAAATCGCATTTTAAAGTTGTGATCCCAAATTAAGCTCAGAATGCCCGAAAAACGCTTCTAAAGGCCAGAAATCGCATTTTAAAGTTGTGATCCCAAATTAAGCTCAGAATGCCCGAAAAACGCTTCTAAAGGCCAGAAATCGCATTTTAAAGTTGTGATCCCAAATTAAGCTCAGAATGGCCAAAAAACGCTTCTAAAGGCCAGAAATCGCATTTTAAAGCTGTGATCCCAAATTAAGCTCAGAATGCCCGAAAAACGCTTCTAAAGGCCAGAAATCGCATTTTAAAGTTGTGATCCCAAATTAAGCTCAGAATGGCCAAAAAACGCTTCTAAAGGCCAGAAATCGCATTTTAAAGTTGTGATCCCAAATTAAGCTCAGAATGCCCAAAAAAAGGCTTCTAAAGGCCAGAAATCGCATTTTAAAGTTGTGATCCCAAATTAAGCTCAGAATCGCTAAAAAACGCTTCTAAAGGCCAGAAATCGCATTTTAAAGTTGTGATCCCAAATTAAGCTCAGAATGCCCGAAAAACGCTTCTAAAGGCCAGAAATCGCATTTTAAAGTTGTGATCTCAAATTAAGCTCAGAATCGCTAAAAAACGCTTCTAAAGGCCAGAAATCGCATTTTAAAGTTGTGATCCCAAATTAAGCTCAGAACGCCCGAAAAACGCTTCTAAAGGCCAGAAATCGCATTTTAAAGTTGTGATCCCAAATTAAGCTCAGAATGCCCGAAAAACGCTTCTAAAGGCCAGAAATCGCATTTTAAAGTTGTGATCCCAAATTAAGCTCAGAATCGCTAAAAAACGCTTCTAAAGGCCAGAAATCGCATTTTAAAGTTGTGATCCCAAATTAAGCTCAGAATGCCCGAAAAACGCTTCTAAAGGCCAGAAATCGCATTTTAAAGCTGTGATCCCAAATTAAGCTCAGAATGCCCGAAAAACGCTTCTAAAGGCCAGAAATCGCATTTTAAAGTTGTGATCCCAAATTAAGCTCAGAATCGCTAAAAAACGCTTCTAAAGGCCAGAAATCGCATTTTAAAGTTGTGATCCCAAATTAAGCTCAGAACGCCCGAAAAACGCTTCTAAAGGCCAGAGATCGCATTTTAAAGTTGTGATCCCAAATTAAGCTCAGAATGCCCGAAAAACGCTTCTAAAGGCCAGAAATCGCATTTTAAAGTTGTGATCCCAAATTAAGCTCAGAATGCCCGAAAAACGCTTCTAAAGGCCAGAAATCGCATTTTAAAGTTGTGATCCCAAATTAAGCTCAGAATGCCCGAAAAACGCTTCTAAAGGCCAGAAATCGCATTTTAAAGTTGTGACTCCAAATTAAGCTCAGAATGCCCGAAAAACGCTTCTAAAGGCCAGAAATCGCATTTTAAAGTTGTGATCTCAAATTAAGCTCAGAATCGCTAAAAAACGCTTCTAAAGGCCAGAAATCGCATTTTAAAGTTGTGATCCCAAATTAAGCTCAGAATGCCCGAAAAACGCTTCTAAAGGCCAGAAATCGCATTTTAAAGTTGTGATCCCAAATTAAGCTCAGAATGCCCGAAAAACGCTTCTAAAGGCCAGAAATCGCATTTTAAAGTTGTGATCCCAAATTAAGCTCAGAATGCCCGAAAAACGCTTCTAAAGGCCAGAAATCGCATTTTAAAGTTGTGATCCCAAATTAAGCTCAGAATGCCCGAAAAACGCTTCTAAAGGCCAGAAATCGCATTTTAAAGTTGTGATCCCAAATTAAGCTCAGAATGCCCGAAAAACGCTTCTAAAGGCCAGAAATCGCATTTTAAAGTTGTGATCCCAAATTAAGCTCAGAATCGCTAAAAAACGCTTCTAAAGGCCAGAAATCGCATTTTAAAGTTGTGACTCCTAATTAAGCTCAGAATGCCCGAAAAACGCTTCTAAAGGCCAGAAATCGCATTTTAAAGTTGTGATCCCAAATTAAGCTCAGAATGCCCGAAAAACGCTTCTAAAGGCCAGAAATCGCATTTTAAAGTTGTGATCCCAAATTAAGCTCAGAATGCCCGAAAAACGCTTCTAAAGGCCAGAAATCGCATTTTAAAGTTGTGATCCCAAATTAAGCTCAGAATGCCCGAAAAACGCTTCTAAAGGCCAGAAATCGCATTTTAAAGCTGTGATCCCAAATTAAGCTCAGAATGCCCGAAAAACGCTTCTAAAGGCCAGAAATCGCATTTTAAAGTTGTGATCCCAAATTAAGCTCAGAATGGCCAAAAAACGCTTCTAAAGGCCAGAAATCGCATTTTAAAGTTGTGATCCCAAATTAAGCTCAGAATCGCTAAAAAACGCTTCTAAAGGCCAGAAATCGCATTTTAAAGTTGTGACTCCAAATTAAGCTCAGAATGCCCGAAAAACGCTTCTAAAGGCCAGAAATCGCATTTTAAAGTTGTGATCCCAAATTAAGCTCAGAATCGCTAAAAAACGCTTCTAAAGGCCAGAAATCGCATTTTAAAGTTGTGACTCCAAATTAAGCTCAGAATGCCCGAAAAACGCTTCTAAAGGCCAGAAATCGCATTTTAAAGTTGTGATCCCAAATTAAGCTCAGAATGGCCAAAAAACGCTTCTAAAGGCCAGAAATCGCATTTTAAAGTTGTGATCCCAAATTAAGCTCAGAATGCCCAAAAAAAGGCTTCTAAAGGCCAGAAATCGCATTTTAAAGTTGTGATCCCAAATTAAGCTCAGAATCGCTAAAAAACGCTTCTAAAGGCCAGAAATCGCATTTTAAAGTTGTGATCCCAAATTAAGCTCAGAATGCCCGAAAAACGCTTCTAAAGGCCAGAAATCGCATTTTAAAGTTGTGATCTCAAATTAAGCTCAGAATCGCTAAAAAACGCTTCTAAAGGCCAGAAATCGCATTTTAAAGTTGTGACTCCAAATTAAGCTCAGAATGCCCGAAAAACGCTTCTAAAGGCCAGAAATCGCATTTTAAAGTTGTGATCCCAAATTAAGCTCAGAATCGCTAAAAAACGCTTCTAAAGGCCAGAAATCGCATTTTAAAGTTGTGATCCCAAATTAAGCTCAGCATGCCCGAAAAACGCTTCTAAAGGCCAGAAATCGCATTTTAAAGTTGTGATCCCAAATTGAGCTCAGAATGCCCGAAAAACGCTTCTAAAGGCCAGAAATCGCATTTTAAAGTTGTGATCCCAAATTAAGCTCAGAATGCCCGAAAAACGCTTCTAAAGGCCAGAAATCGCATTTTAAAGTTGTGATCCCAAATTAAGCTCAGAATCGCTAAAAAAGTATTCTAAAGGCCAGAAATCGCATTTTAAAGTTGTGACTCCAAATTAAGCTCAGAATGCCCGAAAAACGCTTCTAAAGGCCAGAAA
Organism: Uranotaenia lowii; assembly: GCF_029784155.1. Lineage (NCBI taxonomy): Eukaryota > Metazoa > Arthropoda > Insecta > Diptera > Culicidae > Uranotaenia > Uranotaenia lowii. Next base: position 272,455 of record NW_026598533.1, on the reverse strand, counting down.
TCGCATTTTAAAGTTGTGAACTCAAATTAAGCTCAGAATCGCTAAAAAACGCTTCTAAAGGCCAGAAATCGCATTTTAAAGTTGTGATCCCAAATTAAGCTCAGAATGCCCGAAAAACGCTTCTAAAGGCCAGAAATCGCATTTTAAAGTTGTGATCCCAAATTAAGCTCAGAATGCCCGAAAAACGCTTCTAAAGGCCAGAAATCGCATTTTAAAGTTGTGATCCCAAATTAAGCTCAGAATGCCCGAAAAACGCTTCTAAAGGCCAGAAATCGCATTTTAAAGCTGTGATCCCAAATTAAGCTCAGAATGCCCGAAAAACGCTTCTAAAGGCCAGAAATCGCATTTTAAAGTTGTGATCCCAAATTAAGCTCAGAATGGCCAAAAAACGCTTCTAAAGGCCAGAAATCGCATTTTAAAGTTGTGATCCCAAATTAAGCTCAGAATGCCCAAAAAAAGGCTTCTAAAGGCCAGAAATCGCATTTTAAAGTTGTGATCCCAAATTAAGCTCAGAATCGCTAAAAAACGCTTCTAAAGGCCAGAAATCGCATTTTAAAGTTGTGATCCCAAATTAAGCTCAGAATGCCCGAAAAACGCTTCTAAAGGCCAGAAATCGCATTTTAAAGTTGTGATCTCAAATTAAGCTCAGAATCGCTAAAAAACGCTTCTAAAGGCCAGAAATCGCATTTTAAAGTTGTGATCCCAAATTAAGCTCAGAACGCCCGAAAAACGCTTCTAAAGGCCAGAAATCGCATTTTAAAGTTGTGATCCCAAATTAAGCTCAGAATGCCCGAAAAACGCTTCTAAAGGCCAGAAATCGCATTTTAAAGCTGTGATCCCAAATTAAGCTCAGAATGCCCGAAAAACGCTTCTAAAGGCCAGAAATCGCATTTTAAAGTTGTGATCCCAAATTAAGCTCAGAATCGCTAAAAAACGCTTCTAAAGGCCAGAAATCGCATTTTAAAGTTGTGATCCCAAATTAAGCTCAGAACGCCCGAAAAACGCTTCTAAAGGCCAGAGATCGCATTTTAAAGTTGTGATCCCAAATTAAGCTCAGAATGCCCGAAAAACGCTTCTAAAGGCCAGAAATCGCATTTTAAAGTTGTGATCCCAAATTAAGCTCAGAATCGCTAAAAAACGCTTCTAAAGGCCAGAAATCGCATTTTAAAGTTGTGATCCCAAATTAAGCTCAGAACGCCCGAAAAACGCTTCTAAAGGCCAGAAATCGCATTTTAAAGTTGTGATCTCAAATTAAGCTCAGAATCGCTAAAAAACGCTTCTAAAGGCCAGAAATCGCATTTTAAAGTTGTGATCCTAAATTAAGCTCAGAATGGCCGAAAAACGCTTCTAAAGGCCAGAAATCGCATTTTAAAGTTGTGATCTCAAATTAAGCTCAGAATCGCTAAAAAACGCTTCTAAAGGCCAGAAATCGCATTTTAAAGTTGTGATCCCAAATTAAGCTCAGAACGCCCGAAAAACGCTTCTAAAGGCCAGAAATCGCATTTTAAAGTTGTGATCCCAAATTAAGCTCAGAATGCCCGAAAAACGCTTCTAAAGGCCAGAAATCGCATTTTAAAGTTGTGATCCCAAATTAAGCTCAGAATGCCCGAAAAACGCTTCTAAAGGCCAGAAATCGCATTTTAAAGTTGTGATCCCAAATTAAGCTCAGAATGCCCGAAAAACGCTTCTAAAGGCCAGAAATCGCATTTTAAAGTTGTGATCCCAAATTAAGCTCAGAATCGCTAAAAAACGCTTCTAAAGGCCAGAAATCGCATTTTAAAGTTGTGATCCCAAATTAAGCTCAGAATGCCCGAAAAACGCTTCTAAAGGCCAGAAATCGCATTTTAAAGTTGTGATCCCAAATTAAGCTCAGAATGGCCAAAAAACGCTTCTAAAGGCCAGAAATCGCATTTTAAAGTTGTGATCCCAAATTAAGCTCAGAATGCCCGAAAAACGCTTCTAAAGGCCAGAAATCGCATTTTAAAGTTGTGATCCCCAAATTAAGCTCAGAATGCCCGAAAAACGCTTCTAAAGACCAGAAATCGCATTTTAAAGTTGTGATACCAAATTAAGCTCAGAATGCCCGAAAAACGCTTCTAAAGGCCAGAAATCGCATTTTAAAGTTGTGATCCCAAATTAAGCTCAGAATGCTCGAAAAACGCTTCTAAAGGCCAGAAATCGCATTTTAAAGTTGTGATCCCAAATTAAGCTCAGAATGCCCGAAAAACGCTTCTAAAGGCCAGAAATCGCATTTTAAAGTTGTGATCCCAAATTAAGCTCAGAATGCCCGAAAAACGCTTCTAAAGGCCAGAAATCGCATTTTAAAGTTGTGATCCCAAATTAAGCTCAGAATGGCCAAAAAACGCTTCTAAAGGCCAGAAATCGCATTTTAAAGTTGTGATCCCAAATTAAGCTCAGAATGCCCAAAAAAAGGCTTCTAAAGGCCAGAAATCGCATTTTAAAGTTGTGATCCCAAATTAAGCTCAGAATGCCCGAAAAACGCTTCTAAAGGCCAGAAATCGCATTTTAAAGTTGTGATCCCAAATTAAGCTCAGAATGGCCAAAAAACGCTTCTAAAGGCCAGAAATCGCATTTTAAAGCTGTGATCCCAAATTAAGCTCAGAATGCCCGAAAAACGCTTCTAAAGGCCAGAAATCGCATTTTAAAGTTGTGATCCCAAATTAAGCTCAGAATCGCTAAAAAACGCTTCTAAAGGCCAGAAATCGCATTTTAAAGTTGTGATCCCAAATTAAGCTCAGAATGCCCGAAAAACGCTTCTAAAGGCCAGAAATCGCATTTTAAAGTTGTGATCCCAAATTAAGCTCAGAATGCCCGAAAAACGCTTCTAAAGGCCAGAAATCGCATTTTAAAGTTGTGATCCCAAATTAAGCTCAGAATGCCCGAAAAACGCTTCTAAAGGCCAGAAATCGCATTTTAAAGTTGTGATCCCAAATTAAGCTCAGAACGCCCGAAAAACGCTTCCAAAGGGCAGAAATCGCATTTTAAAGTTGTGATCCCAAATTAAGCTCAGAATGCCCGAAAAACGCTTCTAAAGGCCAGAAATCGCATTTTAAAGTTGTGATCCCAAATTAAGCTCAGAATCGCTAAAAAACGCTTCTAAAGGCCAGAAATCGCATTTTAAAGTTGTGATCCCAAATTAAGCTCAGAATGCCCGAAAAACGCTTCTAAAGGCCAGAAATCGCATTTTAAAGTTGTGATCCCAAATTAAGCTCAGAATCGCTAAAAAACGCTTCTAAAGGCCAGAAATCGCATTTTAAAGTTGTGATCCCAAATTAAGCTCAGAATGCCCGAAAAATGCTTCTAAAGGCCAGAAATCGCATTTTAAAGTTGTGATCCCAAATTAAGCTCAGAATGCCCGAAAAACGCTTCTAAAGGCCAGAAATCGCATTTTAAAGTTGTGATCCCAAATTAAGCTCAGAATCGCTAAAAAACGCTTCTAAAGGCCAGAAATCGCATTTTAAAGTTGTGATCCCAAATTAAGCTCAGAATGCCCGAAAAACGCTTCTAAAGGCCAGAAATCGCATTTTAAAGTTGTGATCCCAAATTAAGCTCAGAATGCCCGAAAAACGCTTCTAAAGGCCAGAAATCGCATTTTAAAGTTGTGATCCCAAATTAAGCTCAGAATGCCCGAAAAACGCTTCTAAAGGCCAGAAATCGCATTTTAAAGTTGTGATCCCAAATTAAGCTCAGAATGCCCGAAAAACGCTTCTAAAGGCCAGAAATCGCATTTTAAAGTTGTGATCCCAAATTAAGCTCAGAATCGCTTAAAAACGCTTCTAAAGGCCAGAAATCGCATTTTAAAGTTGTGATCCCAAATTAAGCTCAGAATGCCCGAAAAATGCTTCTAAAGGCCAGAAATCGCATTTTAAAGTTGTGATCCCAAATTAAGCTCAGAATGCCCGAAAAACGCTTCTAAATGCCAGAAATCGCATTTTAAAGTTGTGATCCCAAATTAAGCTCAGAATCGCTAAAAAACGCTTCTAAAGGCCAGAAATCGCATTTTAAAGTTGTGATCCCAAATTAAGCTCAGAATGCCCGAAAAACGCTTCTAAAAGCCAGAAATCGCATTTTAAAGTTGTGATCCCAAATTAAGCTCAGAATGCCCGAAAAACGCTTCTAAAGGCCAGAAATCGCATTTTAAAGTTGTGATCCTAAATTAAGCTCAGAATGGCCGAAAAACGCTTCTAAAGGCCAGAAATCGCATTTTAAAGTTGTGATCTCAAATTAAGCTCAGAATCGCTAAAAAACGCTTCTAAAGGCCAGAAATCGCATTTTAAAGTTGTGATCCCAAATTAAGCTCAGAACGCCCGAAAAACGCTTCTAAAGGCCAGAGATCGCATTTTAAAGTTGTGATCCCAAATTAAGCTCAGAATGCCCGAAAAACGCTTCTAAAGGCCAGAAATCGCATTTTAAAGTTGTGATCCCAAATTAAGCTCAGAATGGCCAAAAAACGCTTCTAAAGGCCAGAAATCGCATTTTAAAGCTGTGATCCCAAATTAAGCTCAGAATGCCCGAAAAACGCTTCTAAAGGCCAGAAATCGCATTTTAAAGTTGTGATCCCAAATTAAGCTCAGAATGCCCAAAAAAAGGCTTCTAAAGGCCAGAAATCGCATTTTAAAGTTGTGATCCCAAATTAAGCTCAGAATGCCCGAAAAACGCTTCTAAAGGCCAGAAATCGCATTTTAAAGTTGTGATCCCAAATTAAGCTCAGAATGCCCGAAAAACGCTTCTAAAGGCCAGAAATCGCATTTTAAAGTTGTGATCCCAAATTAAGCTCAGAATCGCTTAAAAACGCTTCTAAAGGCCAGAAATCGCATTTTAAAGTTGTGATCCCAAATTAAGCTCAGAATGCCCGAAAAATGCTTCTAAAGGCCAGAAATCGCATTTTAAAGTTGTGATCCCAAATTAAGCTCAGAATGCCCGAAAAACGCTTCTAAATGCCAGAAATCGCATTTTAAAGTTGTGATCCCAAATTAAGCTCAGAATCGCTAAAAAACGCTTCTAAAGGCCAGAAATCGCATTTTAAAGTTGTGATCCCAAATTAAGCTCAGAATGCCCGAAAAACGCTTCTAAAAGCCAGAAATCGCATTTTAAAGTTGTGATCCCAAATTAAGCTCAGAATGCCCGAAAAACGCTTCTAAAGGCCAGAAATCGCATTTTAAAGTTGTGATCCTAAATTAAGCTCAGAATGGCCGAAAAACGCTTCTAAAGGCCAGAAATCGCATTTTAAAGTTGTGATCTCAAATTAAGCTCAGAATCGCTAAAAAACGCTTCTAAAGGCCAGAAATCGCATTTTAAAGTTGTGATCCCAAATTAAGCTCAGAACGCCCGAAAAACGCTTCTAAAGGCCAGAGATCGCATTTTAAAGTTGTGATCCCAAATTAAGCTCAGAATGCCCGAAAAACGCTTCTAAAGGCCAGAAATCGCATTTTAAAGTTGTGATCCCAAATTAAGCTCAGAATGGCCAAAAAACGCTTCTAAAGGCCAGAAATCGCATTTTAAAGCTGTGATCCCAAATTAAGCTCAGAATGCCCGAAAAACGCTTCTAAAGGCCAGAAATCGCATTTTAAAGTTGTGATCCCAAATTAAGCTCAGAATGGCCAAAAAACGCTTCTAAAGGCCAGAAATCGCATTTTAAAGTTGTGATCCCAAATTAAGCTCAGAATGCCCAAAAAAAGGCTTCTAAAGGCCAGAAATCGCATTTTAAAGTTGTGATCCCAAATTAAGCTCAGAATCGCTAAAAAACGCTTCTAAAGGCCAGAAATCGCATTTTAAAGTTGTGATCCCAAATTAAGCTCAGAATGCCCGAAAAACGCTTCTAAAGGCCAGAAATCGCATTTTAAAGTTGTGATCTCAAATTAAGCTCAGAATCGCTAAAAAACGCTTCTAAAGGCCAGAAATCGCATTTTAAAGTTGTGATCCCAAATTAAGCTCAGAACGCCCGAAAAACGCTTCTAAAGGCCAGAAATCGCATTTTAAAGTTGTGATCCCAAATTAAGCTCAGAATGCTCGAAAAACGCTTCTAAAGGCCAGAAATCGCATTTTAAAGTTGTGATCCCAAATTAAGCTCAGAATGCCCGAAAAACGCTTCTAAAGGCCAGAAATCGCATTTTAAAGTTGTGATCCCAAATTAAGCTCAGAATGCCCGAAAAACGCTTCTAAAGGCCAGAAATCGCATTTTAAAGTTGTGATCCCAAATTAAGCTCAGAATGGCCAAAAAACGCTTCTAAAGGCCAGAAATCGCATTTTAAAGCTGTGATCCCAAATTAAGCTCAGAATGCCCGAAAAACGCTTCTAAAGGCCAGAAATCGCATTTTAAAGTTGTGATCCCAAATTAAGCTCAGAATGGCCAAAAAACGCTTCTAAAGGCCAGAAATCGCATTTTAAAGTTGTGATCCCAAATTAAGCTCAGAATGCCCAAAAAAAGGCTTCTAAAGGCCAGAAATCGCATTTTAAAGTTGTGATCCCAAATTAAGCTCAGAATGCCCGAAAAACGCTTCTAAAGGCCAGAAATCGCATTTTAAAGTTGTGATCCCAAATTAAGCTCAGAATGCCCGAAAAACGCTTCTAAAGGCCAGAAATCGCATTTTAAAGTTGTGATCTCAAATTAAGCTCAGAATCGCTAAAAAACGCTTCTAAAGGCCAGAAATCGCATTTTAAAGTTGTGATCCCAAATTAAGCTCAGAACGCCCGAAAAACGCTTCTAAAGGCCAGAAATCGCATTTTAAAGTTGTGATCCCAAATTAAGCTCAGAATGCCCGAAAAACGCTTCTAAAGGCCAGAAATCGCATTTTAAAGTTGTGATCCCAAATTAAGCTCAGAATCGCTAAAAAACGCTTCTAAAGGCCAGAAATCGCATTTTAAAGTTGTGATCCCAAATTAAGCTCAGAATGCCCGAAAAACGCTTCTAAAGGCCAGAAATCGCATTTTAAAGCTGTGATCCCAAATTAAGCTCAGAATGCCCGAAAAACGCTTCTAAAGGCCAGAAATCGCATTTTAAAGTTGTGATCCCAAATTAAGCTCAGAATCGCTAAAAAACGCTTCTAAAGGCCAGAAATCGCATTTTAAAGTTGTGATCCCAAATTAAGCTCAGAACGCCCGAAAAACGCTTCTAAAGGCCAGAGATCGCATTTTAAAGTTGTGATCCCAAATTAAGCTCAGAATGCCCGAAAAACGCTTCTAAAGGCCAGAAATCGCATTTTAAAGTTGTGATCCCAAATTAAGCTCAGAATGCCCGAAAAACGCTTCTAAAGGCCAGAATCGCATTTTAAAGTTGTGATCCCAAATTAAGCTCAGAATGCCCGAAAAACGCTTCTAAAGGCCAGAAATCGCATTTTAAAGTTGTGACTCCAAATTAAGCTCAGAATGCCCGAAAAACGCTTCTAAAGGCCAGAAATCGCATTTTAAAGTTGTGATCTCAAATTAAGCTCAGAATCGCTAAAAAACGCTTCTAAAGGCCAGAAATCGCATTTTAAAGTTGTGATCCCAAATTAAGCTCAGAATGCCCGAAAAACGCTTCTAAAGGCCAGAAATCGCATTTTAAAGTTGTGATCCCAAATTAAGCTCAGAATGCCCGAAAAACGCTTCTAAAGGCCAGAAATCGCATTTTAAAGTTGTGATCCCAAATTAAGCTCAGAATGCCCGAAAAACGCTTCTAAAGGCCAGAAATCGCATTTTAAAGTTGTGATCCCAAATTAAGCTCAGAATGCCCGAAAAACGCTTCTAAAGGCCAGAAATCGCATTTTAAAGTTGTGATCCCAAATTAAGCTCAGAATCGCTAAAAAACGCTTCTAAAGGCCAGAAATCGCATTTTAAAGTTGTGACTCCAAATTAAGCTCAGAATGCCCGAAAAACGCTTCTAAAGGCCAGAAATCGCATTTTAAAGTTGTGATCCCAAATTAAGCTCAGAATGCCCGAAAAACGCTTCTAAAGGCCAGAAATCGCATTTTAAAGTTGTGATCCCAAATTAAGCTCAGAATGCCCGAAAAACGCTTCTAAAGGCCAGAAATCGCATTTTAAAGTTGTGATCCCAAATTAAGCTCAGAATGCCCGAAAAACGCTTCTAAAGGCCAGAAATCGCATTTTAAAGCTGTGATCCCAAATTAAGCTCAGAATGCCCGAAAAACGCTTCTAAAGGCCAGAAATCGCATTTTAAAGTTGTGATCCCAAATTAAGCTCAGAATGGCCAAAAAACGCTTCTAAAGGCCAGAAATCGCATTTTAAAGTTGTGATCCCAAATTAAGCTCAGAATGCCCAAAAAAAGGCTTCTAAAGGCCAGAAATCGCATTTTAAAGTTGTGATCCCAAATTAAGCTCAGAATCGCTAAAAAACGCTTCTAAAGGCCAGAAATCGCATTTTAAAGTTGTGATCCCAAATTAAGCTCAGAATGCCCGAAAAACGCTTCTAAAGGCCAGAAATCGCATTTTAAAGTTGTGATCTCAAATTAAGCTCAGAATCGCTAAAAAACGCTTCTAAAGGCCAGAAATCGCATTTTAAAGTTGTGATCCCAAATTAAGCTCAGAATGCCCGAAAAACGCTTCTAAAGGCCAGAAATCGCATTTTAAAGTTGTGATCCCAAATTAAGCTCAGAATGCCCGAAAAACGCTTCTAAAGGCCAGAAATCGCATTTTAAAGTTGTGATCCCAAATTAAGCTCAGAATACCCGAAAAACGCTTCTAAAGGCCAGAAATCGCATTTTAAAGTTGTGATCCCAAATTAAGCTCAGAATCGCTTAAAAAGTATTCTAAAGGCCAGAAATCGCATTTTAAAGTTGTGACTCCAAATTAAGCTCAGAATGCCCGAAAAACGCTTCTAAAGGCCAGAAATTGCATTTTAAAGTTGTGATCTCAAATTAAGCTCAGAATCGCTAAAAAACGCTTCTAAAGGCCAGAAATCGCATTTTAAAGTTGTGATCCCAAATTAAGCTCAGAATGCCCGAAAAACGCTTCTAAAGGCCAGAAATCGCATTTTAAAGTTGTGATCCCAAATTAAGCTCAGAATGCCCGAAAAACGCTTCTAAAGGCCAGAAATCGCATTTTAAAGTTGTGATCCCAAATTAAGCTCAGAATGCCCGAAAAACGCTTCTAAAGGCCAGAAATCGCATTTTAAAGCTGTGATCCCAAATTAAGCTCAGAATGCCCAAAAAACGCTTCTAAAGGCCAGAAATCGCATTTTAAAGTTGTGATCCCAAATTAAGCTCAGAATGGCCAAAAAACGCTTCTAAAGGCCAGAAATCGCATTTTAAAGTTGTGATCCCAAATTAAGCTCAGAATGCCCAAAAAAAGGCTTCTAAAGGCCAGAAATCGCATTTTAAAGTTGTGATCCCAAATTAAGCTCAGAATCGCTAAAAAACGCTTCTAAAGGCCAGAAATCGCATTTTAAAGTTGTGACTCCAAATTAAGCTTAGAATGCCCGAAAAACGCTTCTAAAGGCCAGAAATCGCATTTTAAAGTTGTGATCCCAAATTAAGCTCAGAATCGCTAAAAAACGCTTCTAAAGGCCAGAAATCGCATTTTAAAGTTGTGATCCCAAATTAAGCTCAGCATGCCCGAAAAACGCTTCTAAAGGCCAGAAATCGCATTTTAAAGTTGTGATCCCAAATTAAGCTCAGAATGCCCGAAAAACGCTTCTAAAGGCCAGAAATCGCATTTTAAAGTTGTGATCCCAAATTAAGCTCAGAATGCCCGAAAAACGCTTCTAAAGGCCAGAAATCGCATTTTAAAGTTGTGATCCCAAATTAAGCTCAGAATGCCCGAAAAACGCTTCTAAAGGCCAGAAATCGCATTTTAAAGCTGTGATCCCAAATTAAGCTCAGAATGCCCGAAAAACGCTTCTAAAGGCCAGAAATCGCATTTTAAAGTTGTGATCCCAAATTAAGCTCAGAATGGCCAAAAAACGCTTCTAAAGGCCAGAAATCGCATTTTAAAGTTGTGATCCCAAATTAAGCTCAGAATGCCCAAAAAAAGGCTTCTAAAGGCCAGAAATCGCATTTTAAAGTTGTGATCCCAAATTAAGCTCAGAATCGCTAAAAAACGCTTCTAAAGGCCAGAAATCGCATTTTAAAGTTGTGATCCCAAATTAAGCTCAGAATGCCCGAAAAACGCTTCTAAAGGCCAGAAATCGCATTTTAAAGTTGTGATCTCAAATTAAGCTCAGAATCGCTAAAAAACGCTTCTAAAGGCCAGAAATCGCATTTTAAAGTTGTGATCCCAAATTAAGCTCAGAACGCCCGAAAAACGCTTCTAAAGGCCAGAAATCGCATTTTAAAGTTGTGATCCCAAATTAAGCTCAGAATGCCCGAAAAACGCTTCTAAAGGCCAGAAATCGCATTTTAAAGTTGTGATCCCAAATTAAGCTCAGAATGCCCGAAAAACGCTTCTAAAGGCCAGAAATCGCATTTTAAAGTTGTGATCCCAAATTAAGCTCAGAATGCCCGAAAAACGCTTCTAAAGGCCAGAAATCGCATTTTAAAGCTGTGATCCCAAATTAAGCTCAGAATGCCCGAAAAACGCTTCTAAAGGCCAGAAATCGCATTTTAAAGTTGTGATCCCAAATTAAGCTCAGAATCGCTAAAAAACGCTTCTAAAGGCCAGAAATCGCATTTTAAAGTTGTGATCCCAAATTAAGCTCAGAACGCCCGAAAAACGCTTCTAAAGGCCAGAGATCGCATTTTAAAGTTGTGATCCCAAATTAAGCTCAGAATGCCCGAAAAACGCTTCTAAAGGCCAGAAATCGCATTTTAAAGTTGTGATCCCAAATTAAGCTCAGAATCGCTAAAAAACGCTTCTAAAGGCCAGAAATCGCATTTTAAAGTTGTGATCCCAAATTAAGCTCAGAATGCCCGAAAAACGCTTCTAAAGGCCAGAAATCGCATTTTAAAGTTGTGATCTCAAATTAAGCTCAGAATCGCTAAAAAACGCTTCTAAAGGCCAGAAATCGCATTTTAAAGTTGTGATCCCAAATTAAGCTCAGAATGCCCGAAAAACGCTTCTAAAGGCCAGAAATCGCATTTTAAAGTTGTGATCCCAAATTAAGCTCAGAATGCCCGAAAAACGCTTCTAAAGGCCAGAAATCGCATTTTAAAGTTGTGATCCCAAATTAAGCTCAGAATGCCCGAAAAACGCTTCTAAAGGCCAGAAATCGCATTTTAAAGTTGTGATCCCAAATTAAGCTCAGAATGCCCGAAAAACGCTTCTAAAGGCCAGAAATCGCATTTTAAAGTTGTGATCCCAAATTAAGCTCAGAATGCCCGAAAAACGCTTCTAAAGGCCAGAAATCGCATTTTAAAGTTGTGATCCCAAATTAAGCTCAGAATCGCTAAAAAACGCTTCTAAAGGCCAGAAATCGCATTTTAAAGTTGTGATCCCAAATTAAGCTCAGAATGCCCGAAAAACGCTTCTAAAGGCCAGAAATCGCATTTTAAAGTTGTGATCTCAAATTAAGCTCAGAATCGCTAAAAAACGCTTCTAAAGGCCAGAAATCGCATTTTAAAGTTGTGATCCCAAATTAAGCTCAGAATGCCCGAAAAACGCTTCTAAAGGCCAGAAATCGCATTTTAAAGTTGTGATCCCAAATTAAGCTCAGAATGCCCGAAAAACGCTTCTAAAGGCCAGAAATCGCATTTTAAAGTTGTGATCCCAAATTAAGCTCAGAATGCCCGAAAAACGCTTCTAAAGGCCAGAAATCGCATTTTAAAGTTGTGATCCCAAATTAAGCTCAGAATGCCCGAAAAACGCTTCTAAAGGCCAGAAATCGCATTTTAAAGTTGTGATCCCAAATTAAGCTCAGAATGCCCGAAAAACGCTTCTAAAGGCCAGAAATCGCATTTTAAAGTTGTGATCCCAAATTAAGCTCAGAATCGCTAAAAAACGCTTCTAAAGGCCAGAAATCGCATTTTAAAGTTGTGACTCCAAATTAAGCTCAGAATGCCCGAAAAACGCTTCTAAAGGCCAGAAATCGCATTTTAAAGTTGTGATCCCAAATTAAGCTCAGAATGCCCGAAAAACGCTTCTAAAGGCCAGAAATCGCATTTTAAAGTTGTGATCCCAAATTAAGCTCAGAATGCCCGAAAAACGCTTCTAAAGGCCAGAAATCGCATTTTAAAGTTGTGATCCCAAATTAAGCTCAGAATGCCCGAAAAACGCTTCTAAAGGCCAGAAATCGCATTTTAAAGTTGTGATCCCAAATTAAGCTCAGAATGCCCGAAAAACGCTTCTAAAGGCCAGAAATCGCATTTTAAAGTTGTGATCCCAAATTAAGCTCAGAATGGCCAAAAAACGCTTCTAAAGGCCAGAAATCGCATTTTAAAGCTGTGATCCCAAATTAAGCTCAGAATGCCCGAAAAACGCTTCTAAAGGCCAGAAATCGCATTTTAAAGTTGTGATCCCAAATTAAGCTCAGAATCGCTAAAAAACGCTTCTAAAGGCCAGAAATCGCATTTTAAAGTTGTGATCCCAAATTAAGCTCAGAATGCCCGAAAAACGCTTCTAAAGGCCAGAAATCGCATTTTAAAGTTGTGATTCCAAATTAAGCTCAGAATGCCCGAAAAACGCTTCTAAAGGCCAGAAATCGCATTTTAAAGTTGTGATCCCAAATTAAGCTCAGAATGCCCGAAAAACGCTTCTAAAGGCCAGAAATCGCATTTTAAAGTTGTGATCTCAAATTAAGCTCAGAATCGCTAAAAAACGCTTCTAAAGGCCAGAAATCGCATTTTAAAGTTGTGATCCCAAATTAAGCTCAGAATGCCCGAAAAACGCTTCTAAAGGCCAGAAATCGCATTTTAAAGTTGTGATCTCAAATTAAGCTCAGAATCGCTAAAAAACGCTTCTAAAGGCCAGAAATCGCATTTTAAAGTTGTGATCCCAAATTAAGCTCAGAATGCCCGAAAAACGCTTCTAAAGGCCAGAAATCGCATTTTAAAGTTGTGATCCCAAATTAAGCTCAGAATGCCCGAAAAACGCTTCTAAAGGCCAGAAATCGCATTTTAAAGTTGTGATCCCAAATTAAGCTCAGAATGCCCGAAAAACGCTTCTAAAGGCCAGAAATCGCATTTTAAAGTTGTGATCCCAAATTAAGCTCAGAATGCCCGAAAAACGCTTCTAAAGGCCAGAAATCGCATTTTAAAGTTGTGATCCCAAATTAAGCTCAGAATGCCCGAAAAACGCTTCTAAAGGCCAGAAATCGCATTTTAAAGTTGTGATCCCAAATTAAGCTCAGAATCGCTAAAAAACGCTTCTAAAGGCCAGAAATCGCATTTTAAAGTTGTGACTCCAAATTAAGCTCAGAATGCCCGAAAAACGCTTCTAAAGGCCAGAAATCGCATTTTAAAGTTGTGATCCCAAATTAAGCTCAGAATGCCCGAAAAACGCTTCTAAAGGCCAGAAATCGCATTTTAAAGTTGTGATCCCAAATTAAGCTCAGCATGCCCGAAAAACGCTTCTAAAGGCTAGAAATCGCATTTTAAAGTTGTGATCCCAAATTAAGCTCAGAATGCCCGAAAAACGCTTCTAAAGGCCAGAAATCGCATTTTAAAGTTGTGATCCCAAATTAAGCTCAGAATCGCTAAAAAACGCTTCTAAAGGCCAGAAATCGCATTTTAAAGTTGTGATCCCAAATTAAGCTCAGAATGCCCGAAAAACGCTTCTAAAGGCCAGAAATCGCATTTTAAAGTTGTGATCCCAAATTAAGCTCAGAATGCCCGAAAAACGCTTCTAAAGGCCAGAAATCGCATTTTAAAGTTGTGATCCCAAATTAAGCTCAGAATGCCCGAAAAACGCTTCTAAAGGCCAGAAATCGCATTTTAAAGTTGTGATCCCAAATTAAGCTCAGAATGCCCGAAAAACGCTTCTAAAGGCCAGAAATCGCATTTTAAAGTTGTGATCCCAAATTAAGCTCAGAATGCCCGAAAAACGCTTCTAAAGGCCAGAAATCGCATTTTAAAGTTGTGATCCCAAATTAAGCTCAGAATGGCCAAAAAACGCTTCTAAAGGCCAGAAATCGCATTTTAAAGCTGTGATCCCAAATTAAGCTCAGAATGCCCGAAAAACGCTTCTAAAGGCCAGAAATCGCATTTTAAAGTTGTGATCCCAAATTAAGCTCAGAATCGCTAAAAAACGCTTCTAAAGGCCAGAAATCGCATTTTAAAGTTGTGATCCCAAATTAAGCTCAGAATGCCCGAAAAACGCTTCTAAAGGCCAGAAATCGCATTTTAAAGTTGTGATTCCAAATTAAGCTCAGAATGCCCGAAAAACGCTTCTAAAGGCCAGAAATCGCATTTTAAAGTTGTGATCCCAAATTAAGCTCAGAATCGCTAAAAAACGCTTCTAAAGGCCAGAAATCGCATTTTAAAGTTGTGATCCCAAATTAAGCTCAGAATGCCCGAAAAACGCTTCTAAAGGCCAGAAATCGCATTTTAAAGTTGTGATCCCAAATTAAGCTCAGAATGCCCGAAAAACGCTTCTAAAGGCCAGAAATCGCATTTTAAAGTTGTGATCCCAAATTAAGCTCAGAATGCCCGAAAAACGCTTCTAAAGGCCAGAAATCGCATTTTAAAGCTGTGATCCCAAATTAAGCTCAGAATCGCTAAAAAACGCTTCTAAAGGCCAGAAATCGCATTTTAAAGTTGTGATCCCAAATTAAGCTCAGAATGCCCGAAAAACGCTTCTAAAGGCCAGAAATCGCATTTTAAAGTTGTGATCCCAAATTAAGCTCAGAATGCCCGAAAAACGCTTCTAAAGGCCAGAAATCGCATTTTAAAGTTGTGATCCCAAATTAAGCTCAGAATGCCCGAAAAACGCTTCTAAAGGCCAGAAATCGCATTTTAAAGTTGTGATCCCAAATTAAGCTCAGAATCGCTAAAAAACGCTTCTAAAGGCCAGAAATCGCATTTTAAAGTTGTGATCCCAAATTAAGCTCAGAATCGCTAAAAAACGCTTCTAAAGGCCAGAAATCGCATTTTAAAGTTGTGATCCCAAATTAAGCTCAGAATCGCTAAAAAACGCTTCTAAAGGCCAGAAATCGCATTTTAAAGTTGTGATCCCAAATTAAGCTCAGAATGCCCGAAAAACGCTTCTAAAGGCCAGAAATCGCATTTTAAAGTTGTGATCCCAAATTAAGCTCAGAATCGCTAAAAAACGCTTCTAAAGGCCAGAAATCGCATTTTAAAGTTGTGATCCCAAATTAAGCTCAGAATGCCCGAAAAATGCTTCTAAAGGCCAGAAATCGCATTTTAAAGTTGTGATCCCAAATTAAGCTCAGAATGCCCGAAAAACGCTTCTAAAGGCCAGAAATCGCATTTTAAAGTTGTGATCCCAAATTAAGCTCAGAATGCCCGAAAAACGCTTCTAAAGGCCAGAAATCGCATTTTAAAGTTGTGATCCCAAATTAAGCTCAGAATGCCCGAAAAACGCTTCTAAAGGCCAGAAATCGCATTTTAAAGTTGTGATCCCAAATTAAGCTCAGAATGCCCGAAAAACGCTTCTAAAGGCCAGAAATCGCATTTTAAAGTTGTGATCCCAAATTAAGCTCAGAATGCCCGAAAAACGCTTCTAAAGGCCAGAAATCGCATTTTAAAGTTGTGATCCCAAATTAAGCTCAGAATCGCTAAAAAACGCTTCTAAAGGCCAGAAATCGCATTTTAAAGTTGTGATCCCAAATTAAGCTCAGAATGCCCGAAAAACGCTTCTAAAGGCCAGAAATCGCATTTTAAAGTTGTGATCCCAAATTAAAGCTCAGAATCGCTAAAAAACGCTTCTAAAGGCCAGAAATCGCATTTTAAAGTTGTGATCCCAAATTAAGCTCAGAATGCCCGAAAAATGCTTCTAAAGGCCAGAAATCGCATTTTAAAGTTGTGATCCCAAATTAAGCTCAGAATGCCCGAAAAACGCTTCTAAAGGCCAGAAATCGCATTTTAAAGTTGTGATCCCAAATTAAGCTCAGAATGCCCGAAAAACGCTTCTAAAGGCCAGAAATCGCATTTTAAAGTTGTGATCCCAAATTAAGCTCAGAATGCCCGAAAAACGCTTCTAAAGGCCAGAAATCGCATTTTAAAGTTGTGATCCCAAATTAAGCTCAGAATCCGAAAAAACGCTTCTAAAGGCCAGAAATCGCATTTTAAAGTTGTGATCCCAAATTAAGCTCAGAATGCCCGAAAAACGCTTCTAAAGGCCAGAAATCGCATTTTAAAGTTGTGATCCCAAATTAAGCTCAGAATCGCTAAAAAACGCTTCTAAAGGCCAGAAATCGCATTTTAAAGTTGTGATCCCAAATTAAGCTCAGAATGCCCGAAAAATGCTTCTAAAGGCCAGAAATCGCATTTTAAAGTTGTGATCCCAAATTAAGCTCAGAATGCCCGAAAAACGCTTCTAAAGGCCAGAAATCGCATTTTAAAGTTGTGATCCCAAATTAAGCTCAGAATGCCCGAAAAACGCTTCTAAAGGCCAGAAATCGCATTTTAAAGTTGTGATCCCAAATTAAGCTCAGAATGCCCGAAAAACGCTTCTAAAGGCCAGAAATCGCATTTTAAAGTTGTGATCCCAAATTAAGCTCAGAATGCCCGAAAAACGCTTCTAAAGGCCAGAAATCGCATTTTAAAGTTGTGATCCCAAATTAAGCTCAGAATCGCTAAAAACGCTTCTAAAGGCCAGAAATCGCATTTTAAAGTTGTGATCCCAAATTAAGCTCAGAATGCCCGAAAAACGCTTCTAAAGGCCAGAAATCGCATTTTAAAGTTGTGATCCCAAATTAAGCTCAGAATCGCTAAAAAACGCTTCTAAAGGCCAGAAATCGCATTTTAAAGTTGTGATCCCAAATTAAGCTCAGAATGCCCGAAAAATGCTTCTAAAGGCCAGAAATCGCATTTTAAAGTTGTGATCCCAAATTAAGCTCAGAATGCCCGAAAAACGCTTCTAAAGGCCAGAAATCGCATTTTAAAGTTGTGATCCCAAATTAAGCTCAGAATGCCCGAAAAACGCTTCTAAAGGCCAGAAATCGCATTTTAAAGTTGTGATCCCAAATTAAGCTCAGAATGCCCGAAAAACGCTTCTAAAGGCCAGAAATCGCATTTTAAAGTTGTGATCCCAAATTAAGCTCAGAATCGCTAAAAAACGCTTCTAAAGGCCAGAAATCGCATTTTAAAGTTGTGATCCCAAATTAAGCTCAGAATGCCCGAAAAACGCTTCTAAAGGCCAGAAATCGCATTTTAAAGTTGTGATCCCAAATTAAGCTCAGAATCGCTAAAAAACGCTTCTAAAGGCCAGAAATCGCATTTTAAAGTTGTGATCCCAAATTAAGCTCAGAATCGCTAAAAAACGCTTCTAAAGGCCAGAAATCGCATTTTAAAGTTGTGATCCCAAATTAAGCTCAGAATGCCCGAAAAACGCTTCTAAAGGCCAGAAATCGCATTTTAAAGTTGTGATCCCAAATTAAGCTCAGAATGCCCGAAAAACGCTTCTAAAGGCCAGAAATCGCATTTTAAGGTTGTGATCCCAAATTAAGCTCAGAATGCCCGAAAAACGCTTCTAAAGGCCAGAAATCGCATTTTAAAGTTGTGATCCCAAATTAAGCTCAGAATCGCTAAAAAACGCTTCTAAAGGCCAGAAATCGCATTTTAAAGTTGTGATCCCAAATTAAGCTCAGAATGCCCGAAAAACGCTTCTAAAGGCCAGAAATCGCATTTTAAAGTTGTGATCCCAAATTAAG
The DNA here is from genome assembly GCF_029784155.1 of Uranotaenia lowii. Lineage (NCBI taxonomy): Eukaryota > Metazoa > Arthropoda > Insecta > Diptera > Culicidae > Uranotaenia > Uranotaenia lowii. The sequence continues at coordinate 254,737 of NW_026598533.1, read as the reverse complement.
CTCAGAATGCCCGAAAAACGCTTCTAAAGGCCAGAAATCGCATTTTAAAGTTGTGATCCCAAATTAAGCTCAGAATCGCTAAAAAACGCTTCTAAAGGCCAGAAATCGCATTTTAAAGTTGTGATCCCAAATTAAGCTCAGAATGCCCGAAAAACGCTTCTAAAGGCCAGAAATCGCATTTTAAAGTTGTGATCCCAAATTAAGCTCAGAATGCCCGAAAAACGCTTCTAAAGGCCAGAAATCGCATTTTAAAGTTGTGATCCCAAATTAAGCTCAGAATCGCTAAAAAACGCTTCTAAAGGCCAGAAATCGCATTTTAAAGTTGTGATCCCAAATTAAGCTCAGAATGCCCGAAAAACGCTTCTAAAGGCCAGAAATCGCATTTTAAAGTTGTGATCCCAAATTAAGCTCAGAATCGCTAAAAAACGCTTCTAAAGGCCAGAAATCGCATTTTAAAGTTGTGATCCCAAATTAAGCTCAGAATGCCCGAAATATGCTTCTAAAGGCCAGAAATCGCATTTTAAAGTTGTGATCCCAAATTAAGCTCAGAATGCCCGAAAAACGCTTCTAAAGGCCAGAAATCGCATTTTAAAGTTGTGATCCCAAATTAAGCTCAAAATGCCCGAAAAACGCTTCTAAAGGCCAGAAATCGCATTTTAAAGTTGTGATCCCAAATTAAGCTCAGAATGCCCGAAAAACGCTTCTAAAGGCCAGAAATCGCATTTTAAAGTTGTGATCCCAAATTAAGCTCAGAATGCCCGAAAAACGCTTCTAAAGGCCAGAAATCGCATTTTAAAGTTGTGATCCCAAATTAAGCTCAGAATCGCTAAAAAACGCTTCTAAAGGCCAGAAATCGCATTTTAAAGTTGTGATCCCAAATTAAGCTCAGAATGCCCGAAAAACGCTTCTAAAGGCCAGAAATCGCATTTTAAAGTTGTGATCCCAAATTAAGCTCAGAATCGCTAAAAAACGCTTCTAAAGGCCAGAAATCGTATTTTAAAGTTGTGATCCCAAATTAAGCTCAGTATGCCCGAAAAACGCTTCTAAAGGCCAGAAATCGCATTTTAAAGTTGTGATCCCAAATTAAGCTCAGAATCACTAAAAAACGCTTCTAAAGGCCAGAAATCGCATTTTAAAGTTGTGATCCCAAATTAAGCTCAGAATGCCCGAAATATGCTTCTAAAGGCCAGAAATCGCATTTTAAAGTTGTGATCCCAAATTAAGCTCAGAATGCCCGAAAAACGCTTCTAAAGGCCAGAAATCGCATTTTAAAGTTGTGATCCCAAATTAAGCTCAGAATGCCCGAAAAACGCTTCTAAAGGCCAGAAATCGCATTTTAAAGTTGTGATCCCAAATTAAGCTCAGAATGCCCGAAAAACGCTTCTAAAGGCCAGAAATCGCATTTTAAAGTTGTGATCCCAAATTAAGCTCAGAATGCCCGAAAAACGCTTCTAAAGGCCAGAAATCGCATTTTAAAGTTGTGATCCCAAATTAAGCTCAGAATCGCTAAAAAACGCTTCTAAAGGCCAGAAATCGCATTTTAAAGTTGTGATCCCAAATTAAGCTCAGAATGCCCGAAAAACGCTTCTAAAGGCCAGAAATCGCATTTTAAAGTTGTGATCCCAAATTAAGCTCAGAATCGCTAAAAAACGCTTCTAAAGGCCAGAAATCGCATTTTAAAGTTGTGATCCCAAATTAAGCTCAGAATGCCCGAAATATGCTTCTAAAGGCCAGAAATCGCATTTTAAAGTTGTGATCCCAAATTAAGCTCAGAATGCCCGAAAAACGCTTCTAAAGGCCAGAAATCGCATTTTAAAGTTGTGACTCCAAATTAAGCTCAGAATGCCCGAAAAACGCTTCTAAAGGCCAGAAATCGCATTTTAAAGTTGTGATCCCAAATTAAGCTCAGAATCGCTAAAAAACGCTTCTAAAGGCCAGAAATCGCATTTTAAAGTTGTGATCCCAAATTAAGCTCAGAATGCCCGAAAAACGCTTCTAAAGGCCAGAAATCGCATTTTAAAGTTGTGATCCCAAATTAAGCTCAGAATCGCTAAAAAACGCTTCTAAAGGCCAGAAATCGCATTTTAAAGTTGTGATCCCAAATTAAGCTCAGAATCGCTAAAAAACGCTTCTAAAGGCCAGAAATCGCATTTTAAAGTTGTGATCCCAAATTAAGCTCAGAATGCCCGAAAAACGCTTCTAAAGGCCAGAAATCGCATTTTAAAGTTGTGATCCCAAATTAAGCTCAGAATGCCCGAAAAACGCTTCTAAAGGCCAGAAATCGCATTTTAAAGTTGTGATCCCAAATTAAGCTCAGAATGCCCGAAAAACGCTTCTAAAGGCCAGAAATCGCATTTTAAAGTTGTGATCCCAAATTAAGCTCAGAATGCCCGAAAAACGCTTCTAAAGGCCAGAAATCGCATTTTAAAGTTGTGATCCCAAATTAAGCTCAGAATGCCCGAAAAACGCTTCTAAAGGCCAGAAATCGCATTTTAAAGTTGTGATCCCAAATTAAGCTCAGAATCGCTAAAAAACGCTTCTAAAGGCCAGAAATCGCATTTTAAAGTTGTGATCCCAAATTAAGCTCAGAATGCCCGAAAAACGCTTCTAAAGGCCAGAAATCGCATTTTAAAGTTGTGATCCCAAATTAAGCTCAGAATGCCCGAAAAACGCTTCTAAAGGCCAGAAATCGCATTTTAAAGTTGTGATCCCAAATTAAGCTCAGAATCGCTAAAAAACGCTTCTAAAGGCCAGAAATCGCATTTTAAAGTTGTGATCCCAAATTAAGCTCAGAATGCCCGAAAAACGCTTCTAAAGGCCAGAAATCGCATTTTAAAGTTGTGATCCCAAATTAAGCTCAGAATCGCTAAAAAACGCTTCTAAAGGCCAGAAATCGCATTTTAAAGTTGTGATCCCAAATTAAGCTCAGAATGCCCGAAAAACGCTTCTAAAGGCCAGAAATCGCATTTTAAAGTTGTGACTCCAAATTAAGCTCAGAATGCCCGAAAAACGCTTCTAAAGGCCAGAAATCGCATTTTAAAGTTGTGATCTCAAATTAAGCTCAGAATCGCTAAAAAACGCTTCTAAAGGCCAGAAATCGCATTTTAAAGTTGTGATCCCAAATTAAGCTCAGAACGCCCGAAAAACGCTTCTAAAGGCCAGAGATCGCAAATTAAGCTCAGAATGCCCGAAAAACGCTTCTAAAGGTCAGAAATCGCATTTTAAAGTTGTGATCCCAAATTAAGCTCAGAATCGCTAAAAAACGCTTCTAAAGGCCAGAAATCGCATTTTAAAGTTGTGATCCCAAATTAAGCTCAGAATGCCCGAAATATGCTTCTAAAGGCCAGAAATCGCATTTTAAAGTTGTGATCCCAAATTAAGCTCAGAATCGCTAAAAAACGCTTCTAAAGGCCAGAAATCGCATTTTAAAGTTGTGATCCCAAATTAAGCTCAGAATGCCCGAAAAACGCTTCTAAAGGCCAGAAATCGCATTTTAAAGTTGTGATCCCAAATTAAGCTCAGAATGCCCGAAAAACGCTTCTAAAGGCCAGAAATCGCATTTTAAAGTTGTGATCCCAAATTAAGCTCAGAATCGCTAAAAAACGCTTCTAAAGGCCAGAAATCGCATTTTAAAGTTGTGATCCCAAATTATGCTCAGAATCGCTAAAAAACGCTTCTAAAGGCCAGAAATCGCATTTTAAAGCTGTGATCCCAAATTAAGCTCAGAATGCCCGAAAAACGCTTCTAAAGGCCAGAAATCGCATTTTAAAGTTGTGATCCCAAATTAAGCTCAGAATCGCTAAAAAACGCTTCTAAAGGCCAGAAATCGCATTTTAAAGTTGTGATCCCAAATTAAGCTCAGAATGCCCGAAAAACGCTTCTAAAGGCCAGAAATCGCATTTTAAAGTTGTGATCCCAAATTAAGCTCAGAATGCCCGAAAAACGCTTCTAAAGGCCAGAAATCGCATTTTAAAGTTGTGATCCCAAATTAAGCTCAGAATCGCTAAAAAACGCTTCTAAAGGCCAGAAATCGCATTTTAAAGTTGTGATCCCAAATTAAGCTCAGAATGCCCGAAATATGCTTCTAAAGGCCAGAAATCGCATTTTAAAGTTGTGATCCCAAATTAAGCTCAGAATCGCTAAAAAACGCTTCTAAAGGCCAGAAATCGCATTTTAAAGTTGTGATCCCAAATTAAGCTCAGAATGCCCGAAAAACGCTTCTAAAGGCCAGAAATCGCATTTTAAAGTTGTGATCCCAAATTAAGCTCAGAATGCCCGAAAAACGCTTCTAAAGGCCAGAAATCGCATTTTAAAGTTGTGATCCCAAATTAAGCTCAGAATCGCTAAAAAACGCTTCTAAAGGCCAGAAATCGCATTTTAAAGTTGTGATCCCAAATTAAGCTCAGAATGCCCGAAAAACGCTTCTAAAGGCCAGAAATCGCATTTTAAAGCTGTGATCCCAAATTAAGCTCAGAATGCCCGAAAAACGCTTCTAAAGGCCAGAAATCGCATTTTAAAGTTGTGATCCCAAATTAAGCTCAGAATGCCCGAAAAACGCTTCTAAAGGCCAGAAATCGCATTTTAAAGTTGTGATCCCAAATTAAGCTCAGAATGCCCGAAAAACGCTTCTAAAGGCCAGAAATCGCATTTTAAAGCTGTGATCCCAAATTAAGCTCAGAATGCCCGAAAAACGCTTCTAAAGGCCAGAAATCGCATTTTAAAGTTGTGATCCCAAATTAAGCTCAGAATGCCCGAAAAACGCTTCTAAAGGCCAGAAATCGCATTTTAAAGTTGTGATCCCAAATTAAGCTCAGAATGCCCGAAAAACGCTTCTAAAGGCCAGAAATCGCATTTTAAAGCTGTGATCCCAAATTAAGCTCAGAATGCCCGAAAAACGCTTCTAAAGGCCAGAAATCGCATTTTAAAGTTGTGATCCCAAATTAAGCTCAGAATGCCCGAAAAACGCTTCTAAAGGCCAGAAATCGCATTTTAAAGTTGTGATCCCAAATTAAGCTCAGAATCGCTAAAAAACGCTTCTAAAGGCCAGAAATCGCATTTTAAAGTTGTGATCCCAAATTAAGCTCAGAATGCCCGAAAAACGCTTCTAAAGGCCAGAAATCGCATTTTAAAGTTGTGATCCCAAATTAAGCTCAGAATGCCCGAAAAACGCTTCTAAAGGCCAGAAATCGCATTTTAAAGTTGTGATCCCAAATTAAGCTCAGAATCGCTAAAAAACGCTTCTAAAGGCCAGAAATCGCATTTTAAAGTTGTGATCCCAAATTAAGCTCAGAATCGCTAAAAAACGCTTCTAAAGGCCAGAAATCGCATTTTAAAGCTGTGATCCCAAATTAAGCTCAGAATGCCCGAAAAACGCTTCTAAAGGCCAGAAATCGCATTTTAAAGTTGTGATCCCAAATTAAGCTCAGAATGCCCGAAAAACGCTTCTAAAGGCCAGAAATCGCATTTTAAAGTTGTGATCCCAAATTAAGCTCAGAATGCCCGAAAAACGCTTCTGAAGCCCAGAAATCGCATTTTAAAGTTGTGATCCCAAATTAAGCTCAGAATCGCTAAAAAACGCTTCTAAAGGCCAGAAATCGCATTTTAAAGTTGTGATCCCAAATTAAGCTCAGAATCGCTAAAAAACGCTTCTAAAGGCCAGAAATCGCATTTTAAAGTTGTGATCCCAAATTAAGCTCAGAATGCCCGAAAAACGCTTCTAAAGGCCAGAAATCGCATTTTAAAGTTGTGATCCCAAATTAAGCTCAGAATGCCCGAAAAACGCTTCTAAAGGCCAGAAATCGCATTTTAAAGTTGTGATCCCAAATTAAGCTCAGAATCGCTAAAAAACGCTTCTAAAGGCCAGAAATCGCATTTTAAAGTTGTGATCCCAAATTAAGCTCAGAACGCCCGAAAAACGCTTCTAAAGGCCAGAGATCGCATTTTAAAGTTGTGATCCCAAATTAAGCTCAGAATGCCCGAAAAACGCTTCTAAAGGCCAGAAATCGCATTTTAAAGTTGTGATCCCAAATTAAGCTCAGCATGCCCGAAAAACGCTTCTAAAGGCCAGAAATCGCATTTTAAAGTTGTGATCCCAAATTAAGCTCAGAATGCCCGAAAAACGCTTCTAAAGGCCAGAAATCGCATTTTAAAGTTGTGATCCCAAATTAAGCTCAGAATGCCCGAAAAACGCTTCTAAAGGCCAGAAATCGCATTTTAAAGTTGTGATCCCAAATTAAGCTCAGAATCGCTAAAAACGCTTCTAAAGGCCAGAAATCGCATTTTAAAGTTGTGATCCCAAATTAAGCTCAGAATGCCCGAAAAACGCTTCTAAAGGCCAGAAATCGCATTTTAAAGTTGTGATCCCAAATTAAGCTCAGAATCGCTAAACAACGCTTCTAAAGGCCAGAAATCGCATTTTAAAGTTGTGATCCCAAATTAAGCTCAGAATGCTCGAAAAACGCTTCTAAAGGCCAGAAATCGCATTTTAAAGTTGTGATCCCAAATTAAGCTCAGAATCGCTAAAAAACGCTTCTAAAGGCCAGAAATCGCATTTTAAAGTTGTGATCCCAAATTAAGCTCAGAATGCCCGAAAAACGCTTCTAAAGGCCAGAAATCGCATTTTAAAGTTGTGATCCCAAATTAAGCTCAGAATGCCCGAAAAACGCTTCTAAAGGCCAGAAATCGCATTTTAAAGTTGTGATCCCAAATTAAGCTCAGAATGCCCGAAAAACGCTTCTAAAGGCCAGAAATCGCATTTTAAAGCTGTGATCCCAAATTAAGCTCAGAATGCCCGAAAAACGCTTCTAAAGGCCAGAAATCGCATTTTAAAGTTGTGATCCCAAATTAAGCTCAGAATGCCCGAAAAACGCTTCTAAAGGCCAGAAATCGCATTTTAAAGTTGTGATCCCAAATTAAGCTCAGAATCGCTAAAAAACGCTTCTATAGGCCAGAAATCGCATTTTAAAGTTGTGATCCCAAATTAAGCTCAGAATGCCCGAAAAACGCTTCTAAAGGCCAGAAATCGCATTTTAAAGTTGTGATCCCAAATTAAGCTCAGAATCGCTAAAAAACGCTTCTAAAGGTTAGAAATCGCATTTTAAAGTTGTGATCCCAAATTAAGCTCAGAATGCCCGAAAAACGCTTCTAAAGGCCAGAAATCGCATTTTAAAGTTGTGATCCCAAATTAAGCTCAGAATGCCCGAAAAACGCTTCTAAAGGCCAGAAATCGCATTTTAAAGTTGTGATCCCAAATTAAGCTCAGAATGCCCGAAAAACGCTTCTAAAGGCCAGAAATCGCATTTTAAAGTTGTGATCCCAAATTAAGCTCAGAATCGCTAAAAAACGCTTCTAAAGGCCAGAAATCGCATTTTAAAGTTGTGATCCCAAATTAAGCTCAGAATGCCCGAAAAACGCTTCTAAAGGCCAGAAATCGCATTTTAAAGTTGTGATCCCAAATTAAGCTCAGAATGCCCGAAAAACGCTTCTAAAGGCCAGAAATCGCATTTTAAAGTTGTGACCCCAATAAGCTCAGAATGCCCGAAAAACGCTTCTAAAGGCCAGAAATCGCATTTTAAAGCTGTGATCCCAAATTAAGCTCAGAATGCCCGAAAAACGCTTCTAAAGGCCAGAAATCGCATTTTAAAGCTGTGATCCCAAATTAAGCTCAGAATGCCCGAAAAACGCTTCTAAAGGCCAGAAATCGCATTTTAAAGTTGTGATCCCAAATTAAGCTCAGAATGCCCGAAAAACGCATCTAAAGGCCAGAAATCGCATTCTAAAGTTGTGATCCCAAATTAAGCTCAGAATGCCCGAAAAACGCTTCTAAAGGCCAGAAATCGCATTTTAAAGCTGTGATCCCAAATTAAGCTCAGAATGCCCGAAAAACGCTTCTAAAGGCCAGAAATCGCATTTTAAAGTTGTGATCCCAAATTAAGCTCAGAATCGCTAAAAAACGCTTCTAAAGGCCAGAAATCGCATTTTAAAATTGTGATCCCAAATTAAGCTCAGAATGCCCGAAAAACGCTTCTAAAGGCCAGAAATCGCATTTTAAAGTTGTGATCCCAAATTAAGCTCAGAATCGCTAAAAAACGCTTCTAAAGGCCAGAAATCGCATTTTAAAATTGTGATCCCAAATTAAGCTCAGAATGCCCGAAAAACGCTTCTAAAGGCCAGAAATCGCATTTTAAAGTTGTGATCCCAAATTAAGCTCAGAATGCCCGAAAAACGCTTCTAAAGGCCAGAAATCGCATTTTAAAGTTGTGATCCCAAATTAAGCTCAGAATGCCCGAAAAACGCTTCTAAAGGCCAGAAATCGCATTTTAAAGTTGTGATCCCAAATTAAGCTCAGAATCGCTAAAAAACGCTTCTAAAGGCCATAAATCGCATTTTAAAGTTGTGATCCCAAATTAAGCTCAGAATGCCCGAAAAACGCTTCTAAAGGCCAGAAATCGCATTTTAAAGCTGTGATCCCAAATTAAGCTCAGAATGCCCGAAAAACGCTTCTAAAGGCCAGAAATCGCATTTTAAAGTTGTGATCCCAAATTAAGCTCAGAATGCCCGAAAAACGCTTGTAAAGGCCAGAAATCGCATTTTAAAGTTGTGATCCCAAATTAAGCTCAGAATGCCCGAAAAACGCTTCTAAAGGCCAGAAATCGCATTTTAAAGTTGTGATCCCAAATTAAGCTCAGAATGCCCGAAAAACGCTTCTAAAGGCCAGAAATCGCATTTTAAAGTTGTGATCCCAAATTAAGCTCAGAATCGCTAAAAAACGCTTCTAAAGGCCAGAAATCGCATTTTAAAGTTGTGATCCCAAATTATGCTCAGAATCGCTAAAAAACGCTTCTAAAGGCCAGAAATCGCATTTAGAAGTTGTGATCCCAAATTAAGCTCAGAATGCCCGAAAAACGCTTCTAAAGGCCAGAAATCGCATTTTAAAGTTGTGATCCCAAATTAAGCTCAGAATGCCCGAAAAACGCTTCTAAAGGCCAGAAATCGCATTTTAAAGCTGTGATCCCAAATTAAGCTCAGAATGCCCGAAAAACGCTTCTAAAGGCCAGAAATCGCATTTTAAAGTTGTGATCCCAAATTAAGCTCAGAATGCCCGAAAAACGCTTCTAAAGGCCAGAAATCGCATTTTAAAGTTGTGATCCCAAATTAAGCTCAGAATCGCTAAAAAACGCTTCTAAAGGCCAGAAATCGCATTTTAAAGTTGTGATCCCAAATTAAGCTCAGAATGCCCGAAAAACGCTTCTAAAGGCCAGAAATCGCATTTTAAAGTTGTGATCCCAAATTAAGCTCAGAATCGCTAAAAAACGCTTCTAAAGGCCAGAAATCGCATTTTAAAGTTGTGATCCCAAATTAAGCTCAGAATGCCCGAAAAACGCTTCTGAAGGCCAGAAATCGCATTTTAAAGTTGTGATCCCAAATTAAGCTCAGAATGCCCGAAAAACGCTTCTAAAGGCCAGAAATCGCATTTTAAAGTTGTGATCCCAAATTAAGCTCAGAATGCCCGAAAAACGCTTCTGAAGGCCAGAAATCGCATTTTAAAGTTGTGATCCCAAATTAAGCTCAGAATGCCCGAAAAACGCTTCTAAAGGCCAGAAATCGCATTTTAAAGTTGTGATCCCAAATTAAGCTCAGAATGCCCGAAAAACGCTTCTAAAGGCCAGAAATCGCATTTTAAAGTTGTGATCCCAAATTAAGCTCAGAATCGCTAAAAAACGCTTCTAAAGGCCAGAAATCGCATTTTAAAGTTGTGATCCCAAATTAAGCTCAGAATGCCCGAAAAACGCTTCTAAAGGCCAGAAATCGCATTTTAAAGCTGTGATCCCAAATTAAGCTCAGAATGCCCGAAAAACGCTTCTAAAGGCCAGAAATCGCATTTTAAAGTTGTGATCCCAAATTAAGCTCAGAATCGCTAAAAAACGCTTCTAAAGGCCAGAAATCGCATTTTAAAGTTGTGATCCCAAATTAAGCTCAGAATGCCCGAAAAACGCTTCTAAAGGCCAGAAATCGCATTTTAAAGCTGTGATCCCAAATTAAGCTCAGAATGCCCGAAAAACGCTTCTAAAGGCCAGAAATCGCATTTTAAAGTTGTGATCCCAAATTAAGCTCAGAATGCCCGAAAAACGCTTCTAAAGGCCAGAAATCGCATTTTAAAGTTGTGATCCCAAATTAAGCTCAGAATGCCCGAAAAACGCTTCTAAAGGCCAGAAATCGCATTTTAAAGTTGTGATCCCAAATTAAGCTCAGAATGCCCGAAAAACGCTTCTAAAGGCCAGAAATCGCATTTTAAAGTTGTGATCCCAAATTAAGCTCAGAATCGCTAAAAAACGCTTCTAAAGGCCAGAAATCGCATTTTAAAGTTGTGACCCCAAATTATGCTCAGAATCGCTAAAAAAACGCTTCTAAAGGCCAGAAATCGCATTTTAAAGTTGTGATCCCAAATTAAGCTCAGAATCGCTAAAAAACGCTTCTAAAGGCCAGAAATCGCATTTTAAAGTTGTGATCCCAAATTATGCTCAGAATCGCTAAAAAACGCTTCTAAAGGCCAGAAATCGCATTTTAAAGTTGTGATCCCAAATTAAGCTCAGAATGCCCGAAAAACGCTTCTAAAGGCCAGAAATCGCATTTTAAAGTTGTGATCCCAAATTAAGCTCAGAATGCCCGAAAAACGCTTCTAAAGGCCAGAAATCGCATTTTAAAGTTGTGATCCCAAATTAAGCTCAGAATGCCCGAAAAACGCTTCTAAAGGCCAGAAATCGCATTTTAAAGTTGTGATCCCAAATTAAGCTCAGAATGCCCGAAAAACGCTTCTAAAGGCCAGAAATCGCATTTTAAAGCTGTGATCCCAAATTAAGCTCAGAATGCCCGAAAAACGCTTCTAAAGGCCAGAAATCGCATTTTAAAGTTGTGATCCCAAATTAAGCTCAGAATGGCCAAAAAACGCTTCTAAAGGCCAGAAATCGCATTTTAAAGCTGTGATCCCAAATTAAGCTCAGAATGCCCGAAAAACGCTTCTAAAGGCCAGAAATCGCATTTTAAAGTTGTGATCCCAAATTAAGCTCAGAATGCCCGAAAAACGCTTCTAAAGGCCAGAGATCGCATTTTAAAGTTGTGATCCCAAATTAAGCTCAGAATGCCCGAAAAACGCTTCTAAAGGCCAGAAATCGCATTTTAAAGTTGTGATCCCAAATTAAGCTCAGAATGCCCGAAAAACGCTTCTAAAGGCCAGAAATCGCATTTTAAAGTTGTGATCCCAAATTAAGCTCAGAATCGCTAAAAAACGCTTCTAAAGGCCAGAAATCGCATTTTAAAGTTGTGATCCCAAATTATGCTCAGAATCGCTAAAAAACGCTTCTAAAGGCCAGAAATCGCATTTTAAAGCTGTGATCCCAAATTAAGCTCAGAATGCCCGAAAAACGCTTCTAAAGGCCAGAAATCGCATTTTAAAGTTGTGATCCCAAATTAAGCTCAGAATGCCCGAAAAACGCTTCTAAAGGCCAGAAATCGCATTTTAAAGTTGTGATCCCAAATTAAGCTCAGAATGCCCGAAAAACGCTTCTAAAGGCCAGAAATCGCATTTTAAAGTTGTGATCCCAAATTAAGCTCAGAATGCCCGAAAAACGCTTCTAAAGGCCAGAAATCGCATTTTAAAGCTGTGATCCCAAATTAAGCTCAGAATGCCCGAAAAACGCTTCTAAAGGCCAGAAATCGCATTTTAAAGTTGTGATCCCAAATTAAGCTCAGAATGGCCAAAAAACGCTTCTAAAGGCCAGAAATCGCATTTTAAAGCTGTGATCCCAAATTAAGCTCAGAATGCCCGAAAAACGCTTCTAAAGGCCAGAAATCGCATTTTAAAGTTGTGATCCCAAATTAAGCTCAGAATGCCCGAAAAACGCTTCTAAAGGCCAGAGATCGCATTTTAAAGTTGTGATCCCAAATTAAGCTCAGAATGCCCGAAAAACGCTTCTAAAGGCCAGAAATCGCATTTTAAAGTTGTGATCCCAAATTAAGCTCAGAATCGCTAAAAAACGCTTCTAAAGGCCAGAAATCGCATTTTAAAGTTGTGATCCCAAATTAAGCTCAGAATGCCCGAAAAACGCTTCTAAAGGCCAGAAATCGCATTTTAAAGTTGTGATCCCAAATTAAGCTCAGAATCGCTAAAAAAACGCTTCTAAAGGCCAGAAATCGCATTTTAAAGTTGTGATCCCAAATTAAGCTCAGAATGCCCGAAAAACGCTTCTAAAGGCCAGAAATCGCATTTTAAAGCTGTGATCCCAAATTAAGCTCAGAATGCCCGAAAAACGCTTCTAAAGGCCAGAAATCGCATTTTAAAGCTGTGATCCCAAATTAAGCTCAGAATGCCCGAAAAACGCTTCTAAAGGCCAGAAATCGCATTTTAAAGTTGTGATCCCAAATTAAGCTCAGAATGCCCGAAAAACGCTTCTAAAGGCCAGAAATCGCATTTTAAAGTTGTGATCCCAAATTAAGCTCAGAATGCCCGAAAAACGCTTCTGAAGGCCAGAAATCGCATTTTAAAGTTGTGATCCCAAATTAAGCTCAGAATGCCCGAAAAACGCTTCTAAAGGCCAGAAATCGCATTTTAAAGTTGTGATTCCAAATTAAGCTCAGAATGCCCGAAAAACGCTTCTAAAGGCCAGAAATCGCATTTTAAAGTTGTGATCCCAAATTAAGCTCAGAATCGCTAAAAAACGCTTCTAAAGGCCAGAAATCGCATTTTAAAGTTGTGATCCCAAATTAAGCTCAGAATGCCCGAAAAACGCTTCTAAAGGCCAGAAATCGCATTTTAAAGCTGTGATCCCAAATTAAGCTCAGAATGCCCGAAAAACGCTTCTAAAGGCCAGAAATCGCATTTTAAAGTTGTGATCCCAAATTAAGCTCAGAATCGCTAAAAAACGCTTCTAAAGGCCAGAAATCGCATTTTAAAGTTGTGATCCCAAATTAAGCTCAGAATGCCCGAAAAACGCTTCTAAAGGCCAGAAATCGCATTTTAAAGTTGTGATCCCAAATTAAGCTCAGAATGCCCGAAAAACGCTTCTAAAGGCCAGAAATCGCATTTTAAAGTTGTGATCCCAAATTAAGCTCAGAATGCCCGAAAAACGCTTCTAAAGGCCAGAAATCGCATTTTAAAGCTGTGATCCCAAATTAAGCTCAGAATGCCCGAAAAACGCTTCTAAAGGCCAGAAATCGCATTTTAAAGTTGTGATCCCAAATTAAGCTCAGAATCGCTAAAAAACGCTTCTAAAGGCCAGAAATCGCATTTTAAAGTTGTGATCCCAAATTATGCTCAGAATCGCTAAAAAACGCTTCTAAAGGCCAGAAATCGCATTTTAAAGTTGTGATCCCAAATTAAGCTCAGAATGCCCGAAAAACGCTTCTAAAGGCCAGAAATCGCATTTTAAAGCTGTGATCCCAAATTAAGCTCAGAATGCCCGAAAAACGCTTCTAAAGGCCAGAAATCGCATTTTAAAGTTGTGATCCCAAATTAAGCTCAGAATGGCCAAAAAACGCTTCTAAAGGCCAGAAATCGCATTTTAAAGCTGTGATCCCAAATTAAGCTCAGAATGCCCGAAAAACGCTTCTAAAGGCCAGAAATCGCATTTTAAAGTTGTGATCCCAAATTAAGCTCAGAATGCCCGAAAAACGCTTCTAAAGGCCAGAGATCGCATTTTAAAGTTGTGATCCCAAATTAAGCTCAGAATGCCCGAAAAACGCTTCTAAAGGCCAGAAATCGCATTTTAAAGTTGTGATCCCAAATTAAGCTCAGAATCGCTAAAAAACGCTTCTAAAGGCCAGAAATCGCATTTTAAAGTTGTGATCCCAAATTAAGCTCAGAATGCCCGAAAAACGCTTCTAAAGGCCAGAAATCGCATTTTAAAGTTGTGATCCCAAATTAAGCTCAGAATCGCTAAAAAACGCTTCTAAAGGCCAGAAATCGCATTTTAAAGTTGTGATCCCAAATTAAGCTCAGAATGCCCGAAAAACGCTTCTAAAGGCCAGAAATCGCATTTTAAAGTTGTGACTCCAAATTAAGCTCAGAATGCCCGAAAAACGCTTCTAAAGGCCAGAAATCGCATTTTAAAGTTGTGATCTCAAATTAAGCTCAGAATCGCTAAAAAACGCTTCTAAAGGCCAGAAATCGCATTTTAAAGTTGTGATCCCAAATTAAGCTCAGAATCGCTAAAAAACGCTTCTAAAGGCCAGAAATCGCATTTTAAAGTTGTGATCCCAAATTAAGCTCAGAATGCCCGAAAAACGCTTCTAAAGGCCAGAAATCGCATTTTAAAGTTGTGACTCCAAATTAAGCTCAGAATGCCCGAAAAACGCTTCTAAAGGCCAGAAATCGCATTTTAAAGTTGTGATCTCAAATTAAGCTCAGAATCGCTAAAAAACGCTTCTAAAGGCCAGAAATCGCATTTTAAAGTTGTGATCCCAAATTAAGCTCAGAACGCCCGAAAAACGCTTCTAAAGGCCAGAGATCGCATTTTAAAGTTGTGATCCCAAATTAAGCTCAGAATGCCCGAAAAACGCTTCTAAAGGTCAGAAATCGCATTTTAAAGTTGTGATCCCAAATTAAGCTCAGAATCGCTAAAAAACGCTTCTAAAGGCCAGAAATCGCATTTTAAAGTTGTGATCCCAAATTAAGCTCAGAATGCCCGAAATATGCTTCTAAAGGCCAGAAATCGCATTTTAAAGTTGTGATCCCAAATTAAGCTCAGAATGCCCGAAAAACGCTTCTAAAGGCCAGAAATCGCATTTTAAAGTTGTGATCCCAAATTAAGCTCAGAATGCCCGAAAAACGCTTCTAAAGGCCAGAAATCGCATTTTAAAGTTGTGATCCCAAATTAAGCTCAGAATGCCCGAAAAACGCTTCTAAAGGCCAGAAATCGCATTTTAAAGTTGTGATCCCAAATTAAGCTCAGAATGCCCGAAAAACGCTTCTAAAGGCCAGAAATCGCATTTTAAAGTTGTGATCCCAAATTAAGCTCAGAATGCCCGAAAAACGCTTCTAAAGGCCAGAAATCGCATTTTAAAGTTGTGATCCCAAATTATGCTCAGAATCGCTAAAAAACGCTTCTAAAGGCCAGAAATCGCATTTTAAAGCTGTGATCCCAAATTAAGCTCAGAATGCCCGAAAAACGCTTCTAAAGGCCAGAAATCGCATTTTAAAGTTGTGATCCCAAATTAAGCTCAGAATCGCTAAAAAACGCTTCTAAAGGCCAGAAATCGCATTTTAAAGTTGTGATCCCAAATTAAGCTCAGAATGCCCGAAAAACGCTTCTAAAGGCCAGAAATCGCATTTTAAAGCTGTGATCCCAAATTAAGCTCAGAATGCCCGAAAAACGCTTCTAAAGGCCAGAAATCGCATTTTAAAGTTGTGATCCCAAATTAAGCTCAGAATGCCCGAAAAACGCTTCTAAAGGCCAGAAATCGCATTTTAAAGTTGTGATCCCAAATTAAGCTCAGAATGCCCGAAAAACGCTTCTAAAGGCCAGAAATCGCATTTTAAAGCTGTGATCCCAAATTAAGCTCAGAATGCCCGAAAAACGCTTCTAAAGGCCAGAAATCGCATTTTAAAGTTGTGATCCCAAATTAAGCTCAGAATGCCCGAAAAACGCTTCTAAAGGCCAGAAATCGCATTTTAAAGTTGTGATCCCAAATTAAGCTCAGAATCGCTAAAAAACGCTTCTAAAGGCCAGAAATCGCATTTTAAAGTTGTGATCCCAAATTATGCTCAGAATCGCTAAAAAACGCTTCTAAAGGCCAGAAATCGCATTTTAAAGTTGTGATCCCAAATTAAGCTCAGAATGCCCGAAAAACGCTTCTAAAGGCCAGAAATCGCATTTTAAAGTTGTGATCCCAAATTAAGCTCAGAATGCCCGAAAAACGCTTCTAAAGGCCTGAAATCGCATTTTAAAGTTGTGATCCCAAATTATGCTCAGAATCGCTAAAAAACGCTTCTAAAGGCCAGAAATCACATTTTAAAGTTGTGATCCCAAATTAAGCTCAGAATGCCCGAAAAACGCTTCTAAAGGCCAGAAATCGCATTTTAAAGTTGTGATCCCAAATTAAGCTCAGAATGCCCGAAAAACGCTTCTAAAGGCCAGAAATCGCATTTTAAAGCTGTGATCCCAAATTAAGCTCAGAATGCCCGAAAAACGCTTCTAAAGGCCAGAAATCGCATTTTAAAGTTGTGATCCCAAATTAAGCTCAGAATGCCCGAAAAACGCTTCTAAAGGCCAGAAATCGCATTTTAAAGTTGTGATCCCAAATTAAGCTCAGAATGGCCAAAAAACGCTTCTAAAGGCCAGAAATCGCATTTTAAAGCTGTGATCCCAAATTAAGCTCAGAATGCCCGAAAAACGCTTCTAAAGGCCAGAAATCGCATTTTAAAGTTGTGATCCCAAATTAAGCTCAGAATGCCCGAAAAACGCTTCTAAAGGCCAGAGATCGCATTTTAAAGTTGTGATCCCAAATTAAGCTCAGAATGCCCGAAAAACGCTTCTAAAGGCCAGAAATCGCATTTTAAAGCTGTGATCCCAAATTATGCTCAGAATCGCTAAAAAACGCTTCTAAAGGCCAGAAATCGCATTTTAAAGCTGTGATCCCAAATTAAGCTCAGAATGCCCGAAAAACGCTTCTAAAGGCCAGAAATCGCATTTTAAAGTTGTGATCCCAAATTAAGCTCAGAATGCCCGAAAAACGCTTCTAAAGGCCAGAAATCGCATTTTAAAGTTGTGATCCCAAATTAAGCTCAGAATGGCCAAAAAACGCTTCTAAAGGCCAGAAATCGCATTTTAAAGCTGTGATCCCAAATTAAGCTCAGAATGCCCGAAAAACGCTTCTAAAGGCCAGAAATCGCATTTTAAAGTTGTGATCCCAAATTAAGCTCAGAATGCCCGAAAAACGCTTCTAAAGGCCAGAGATCGCATTTTAAAGTTGTGATCCCAAATTAAGCTCAGAATGCCCGAAAAACGCTTCTAAAGGCCAGAAATCGCATTTTAAAGTTGTGATCCCAAATTAAGCTCAGAATCGCTAAAAAACGCTTCTAAAGGCCAGAAATCGCATTTTAAAGTTGTGATCCCAAATTAAGCTCAGAATGCCCGAAAAACGCTTCTAAAGGCCAGAAATCGCATTTTAAAGTTGTGATCCCAAATTAAGCTCAGAATCGCTAAAAAACGCTTCTAAAGGCCAGAAATCGCATTTTAAAGTTGTGATCCCAAATTAAGCTCAGAATGCCCGAAAAACGCTTCTAAAGGCCAGAAATCGCATTTTAAAGTTGTGATCCCAAATTAAGCTCAGAATCGCTAAAAAAACGCTTCTAAAGGCCAGAAATCGCATTTTAAAGTTGTGATCCCAAATTATGCTCAGAATCGCTAAAAAACGCTTCTAAAGGCCAGAAATCGCATTTTAAAGCTGTGATCCCAAATTAAGCTCAGAATGCCCGAAAAACGCTTCTAAAGGCCAGAAATCGCATTTTAAAGCTGTGATCCCAAATTAAGCTCAGAATCGCTAAAAAACGCTTCTAAAGGCCAGAAATCGCATTTTAAAGTTGTGATCCCAAATTAAGCTCAGAATGCCCGAAAAACGCTTCTAAAGGCCAGAAATCGCATTTTAAAGCTGTGATCCCAAATTAAGCTCAGAATGCCCGAAAAACGCTTCTAAAGGCCAGAAATCGCATTTTAAAGTTGTGATCCCAAATTAAGCTCAGAATGCCCGAAAAACGCTTCTAAAGGCCAGAAATCGCATTTTAAAGTTGTGATCCCAAATTAAGCTCAGAATGCCCGAAAAACGCTTCTAAAGGCCAGAAATCGCATTTTAAAGCTGTGATCCCAAATTAAGCTCAGAATGCCCGAAAAACGCTTCTAAAGGCCAGAAATCGCATTTTAAAGTTGTGATCCCAAATTAAGCTCAGAATGCCCGAAAAACGCTTCTAAAGGCCAGAAATCGCATTTTAAAGTTGTGATCCCAAATTAAGCTCAGAATCGCTAAAAAACGCTTCTAAAGGCCAGAAATCGCATTTTAAAGTTGTGATCCCAAATTATGCTCAGAATCGCTAAAAAACGCTTCTAAAGGCCAGAAATCGCATTTTAAAGTTGTGATCCCAAATTAAGCTCAGAATGCCCGAAAAACGCTTCTAAAGGCCAGAAATCGCATTTTAAAGTTGTGATCCCAAATTAAGCTCAGAATGCCCGAAAAACGCTTCTAAAGGCCTGAAATCGCATTTTAAAGTTGTGATCCCAAATTATGCTCAGAATCGCTAAAAAACGCTTCTAAAGGCCAGAAATCACATTTTAAAGTTGTGATCCCAAATTAAGCTCAGAATGCCCGAAAAACGCTTCTAAAGGCCAGAAATCGCATTTTAAAGTTGTGATCCCAAATTAAGCTCAGAATGCCCGAAAAACGCTTCTAAAGGCCAGAAATCGCATTTTAAAGCTGTGATCCCAAATTAAGCTCAGAATGCCCGAAAAACGCTTCTAAAGGCCAGAAATCGCATTTTAAAGTTGTGATCCCAAATTAAGCTCAGAATGCCCGAAAAACGCTTCTAAAGGCCAGAAATCGCATTTTAAAGTTGTGATCCCAAATTAAGCTCAGAATGGCCAAAAAACGCTTCTAAAGGCCAGAAATCGCATTTTAAAGCTGTGATCCCAAATTAAGCTCAGAATGCCCGAAAAACGCTTCTAAAGGCCAGAAATCGCATTTTAAAGTTGTGATCCCAAATTAAGCTCAGAATGCCCGAAAAACGCTTCTAAAGGCCAGAGATCGCATTTTAAAGTTGTGATCCCAAATTAAGCTCAGAATGCCCGAAAAACGCTTCTAAAGGCCAGAAATCGCATTTTAAAGCTGTGATCCCAAATTATGCTCAGAATCGCTAAAAAACGCTTCTAAAGGCCAGAAATCGCATTTTAAAGCTGTGATCCCAAATTAAGCTCAGAATGCCCGAAAAACGCTTCTAAAGGCCAGAAATCGCATTTTAAAGTTGTGATCCCAAATTAAGCTCAGAATGCCCGAAAAACGCTTCTAAAGGCCAGAAATCGCATTTTAAAGTTGTGATCCCAAATTAAGCTCAGAATGCCCGAAAAACGCTTCTAAAGGCCAGAAATCGCATTTTAAAGTTGTGATCCCAAATTAAGCTCAGAATGCCCGAAAAACGCTTCTAAAGGCCAGAAATCGCATTTTAAAGCTGTGATCCCAAATTAAGCTCAGAATGCCCGAAAAACGCTTCTAAAGGCCAGAAATCGCATTTTAAAGTTGTGATCCCAAATTAAGCTCAGAATGGCCAAAAAACGCTTCTAAAGGCCAGAAATCGCATTTTAAAGCTGTGATCCCAAATTAAGCTCAGAATGCCCGAAAAACGCTTCTAAAGGCCAGAAATCGCATTTTAAAGTTGTGATCCCAAATTAAGCTCAGAATGCCCGAAAAACGCTTCTAAAGGCCAGAGATCGCATTTTAAAGTTGTGATCCCAAATTAAGCTCAGAATGCCCGAAAAACGCTTCTAAAGGCCAGAAATCGCATTTTAAAGTTGTGATCCCAAATTAAGCTCAGAATCGCTAAAAAACGCTTCTAAAGGCCAGAAATCGCATTTTAAAGTTGTGATCCCAAATTAAGCTCAGAATGCCCGAAAAACGCTTCTAAAGGCCAGAAATCGCATTTTAAAGTTGTGATCCCAAATTAAGCTCAGAATCGCTAAAAAACGCTTCTAAAGGCCAGAAATCGCATTTTAAAGTTGTGATCCCAAATTAAGCTCAGAATGCCCGAAAAACGCTTCTAAAGGCCAGAAATCGCATTTTAAAGTTGTGATCCCAAATTAAGCTCAGAATCGCTAAAAAAACGCTTCTAAAGGCCAGAAATCGCATTTTAAAGTTGTGATCCCAAATTAAGCTCAGAATGCCCGAAAAACGCTTCTAAAGGCCAGAAATCGCATTTTAAAGCTGTGATCCCAAATTAAGCTCAGAATGCCCGAAAAACGCTTCTAAAGGCCAGAAATCGCATTTTAAAGCTGTGATCCCAAATTAAGCTCAGAATGCCCGAAAAACGCTTCTAAAGGCCAGAAATCGCATTTTAAAGTTGTGATCCCAAATTAAGCTCAGAATGCCCGAAAAACGCTTCTAAAGGCCAGAAATCGCATTTTAAAGTTGTGATCCCAAATTAAGCTCAGAATGCCCGAAAAACGCTTCTGAAGGCCAGAAATCGCATTTTAAAGTTGTGATCCCAAATTAAGCTCAGAATGCCCGAAAAACGCTTCTAAAGGCCAGAAATCGCATTTTAAAGTTGTGATTCCAAATTAAGCTCAGAATGCCCGAAAAACGCTTCTAAAGGCCAGAAATCGCATTTTAAAGTTGTGATCCCAAATTAAGCTCAGAATCGCTAAAAAACGCTTCTAAAGGCCAGAAATCGCATTTTAAAGTTGTGATCCCAAATTAAGCTCAGAATGCCCGAAAAACGCTTCTAAAGGCCAGAAATCGCATTTTAAAGCTGTGATCCCAAATTAAGCTCAGAATGCCCGAAAAACGCTTCTAAAGGCCAGAAATCGCATTTTAAAGTTGTGATCCCAAATTAAGCTCAGAATCGCTAAAAAACGCTTCTAAAGGCCAGAAATCGCATTTTAAAGTTGTGATCCCAAATTAAGCTCAGAATGCCCGAAATATGCTTCTAAAGGCCAGAAATCGCATTTTAAAGTTGTGATCCCAAATTAAGCTCAGAATGCCCGAAAAACGCTTCTAAAGGCCAGAGATCGCATTTTAAAGTTGTGATCCCAAATTAAGCTCAGAATGCCCGAAAAACGCTTCTAAAGGCCAGAAATCGCATTTTAAAGTTGTGATCCCAAATTAAGCTCAGAATGCCCGAAAAACGCTTCTAAAGGCCAGAAATCGCATTTTAAAGTTGTGATCCCAAATTAAGCTCAGAATGCCCGAAAAACGCTTCTAAAGGCCAGAAATCGCATTTTAAAGTTGTGATCCCAAATTAAGCTCAGAATCGCTAAAAAACGCTTCTATAGGCCAGAAATCGCATTTTAAAGTTGTGATCCCAAATTAAGCTCAGAATGCCCGAAAAACGCTTCTAAAGGCCAGAAATCGCATTTTAAAGTTGTGATCCCAAATTAAGCTCAGAATGCCCGAAAAACGCTTCTAAAGGCCAGAAATCGCATTTTAAAGTTGTGATCCCAAATTAAGCTCAGAATCGCTAAAAAACGCTTCTAAAGGCCAGAAATCGCATTTTAAAGTTGTGATCCCAAATTAAGCTCAGAATGCCCGAAAAACGCTTCTAAAGGCCAGAAATCGCATTTTAAAGTTGTGATCCCAAATTAAGCTCAGAATGCTCGAAAAACGCTTCTAAAGGCCAGAAATCGCATTTTAAAGTTGTGATCCCAAATTAAGCTCAGAATCGCTAAAAAACGCTTCTAAAGGCCAGAAATCGCATTTTAAAGTTGTGATCCCAAATTAAGCTCAGAATGCCCGAAAAACGCTTCTAAAGGCCAGAAATCGCATTTTAAAGTTGTGATCCCAAATTAAGCTCAGAATGCCCGAAAAACGCTTCTAAAGGCCAGAAATCGCATTTTAAAGTTGTGATCCCAAATTAAGCTCAGAATGCCCGAAAAACGCTTCTAAAGGCCAGAAATCGCATTTTAAAGCTGTGATCCCAAATTAAGCTCAGAATGCCCGAAAAACGCTTCTAAAGGCCAGAAATCGCATTTTAAAGTTGTGATCCCAAATTAAGCTCAGAATGCCCGAAAAACGCTTCTAAAGGCCAGAAATCGCATTTTAAAGTTGTGACTCCAAATTAAGCTCAGAATGCCCGAAAAACGCTTCTAAAGGCCAGAGATCGCATTTTAAAGTTGTGATCCCAAATTAAGCTCAGAATGCCCGAAAAACGCTTCTAAAGGCCAGAAATCGCATTTTAAAGTTGTGATCCCAAATTAAGCTCAGAATGCCCGAAAAACGCTTCTAAAGGCCAGAAATCGCATTTTAAAGTTGTGATCCCAAATTAAGCTCAGAATGCCCGAAAAACGCTTCTAAAGGCCAGAAATCGCATTTTAAAGTTGTGATCCCAAATTAAGCTCAGAATGCCCGAAAAACGCTTCTAAAGGCCAGAAATCGCATTTTAAAGTTGTGATCCCAAATTAAGCTCAGAATCGCTAAAAAACGCTTCTAAAGGCCAGAAATCGCATTTTAAAGCTGTGATCCCAAATTAAGCTCAGAATGCCCGAAAAACGCTTCTAAAGGCCAGAAATCGCATTTTAAAGTTGTGATCCCAAATTAAGCTCAGAATGCCCGAAAAACGCTTCTAAAGGCCAGAAATCGCATTTTAAAGTTGTGATCCCAAATTAAGCTCAGAATGCCCGAAAAACGCTTCTAAAGGCCAGAAATCGCATTTTAAAGCTGTGATCCCAAATTAAGCTCAGAATGCCCGAAAAACGCTTCTAAAGGCCAGAAATCGCATTTTAAAGTTGTGATCCCAAATTAAGCTCAGAATGCCCGAAAAACGCTTCTAAAGGCCAGAAATCGCATTTTAAAGTTGTGATCCCAAATTAAGCTCAGAATGCCCGAAAAACGCTTCTAAAGGCCAGAAATCGCATTTTAAAGTTGTGATCCCAAATTAAGCTCAGAATCGCTAAAAAACGCTTCTAAAGGCCAGAAATCGCATTTTAAAGCTGTGATCCCAAATTAAGCTCAGAATGCCCGAAAAACGCTTCTAAAGGCCAGAAATCGCATTTTAAAGTTGTGATCCCAAATTAAGCTCAGAATGCCCGAAAAACGCTTCTAAAGGCCAGAAATCGCATTTTAAAGTTGTGATCCCAAATTAAGCTCAGAATGCCTGAAAAACGCTTCTAAAGGCCAGAAATCGCATTTTAAAGCTGTGATCCCAAATTAAGCTCAGAATGCCCGAAAAACGCTTCTAAAGGCCAGAAATCGCATTTTAAAGTTGTGATCCCAAATTAAGCTCAGAATGCCCGAAAAACGCTTCTAAAGGCCAGAAATCGCATTTTAAAGTTGTGATCCCAAATTGGCTGGTAAACGGTGGATAATGTGCAACAC
The DNA here is from genome assembly GCF_029784155.1 of Uranotaenia lowii. Taxonomy (NCBI): domain Eukaryota; kingdom Metazoa; phylum Arthropoda; class Insecta; order Diptera; family Culicidae; genus Uranotaenia; species Uranotaenia lowii. The sequence goes on along the minus strand of NW_026598533.1, from coordinate 231,676 downwards.
GAGACCCCATAGTGGTCATATCACCTCTTATTCACAACTCCTATCTCTACCTCCCCGCGGTGCCGGCTGGGGTGCGAGTAACCTAAGCGGAGATCGGGTACCCAACCCCGGTGGATGCTTTGGTCGCATGCAGACTGAGAAGGTGGCCGCACGCGTCTGTTCCCCAGGTCAGGGGCGGCGTGCAACAACAACCGAGCGTCTGTTCTCCAGGTCAGGGGCGGCTCAAACAGCGTCTGTCTTGCAGCAAGCGGCTGAATTTATGAAATGCAGCTCCCGCCAGCTAAGTCCAAGATGGCAGCCCCATCGCGGGATAGGGACTTTAGGCTAACAACCTACTGCTCCTGATACCTTATATTGTTACAGAAACTGAGAGAAGAAATAACCGAATTGGAACTTTGGCAACGACTTTTAGCATGAAAACACGGACTAGAATTGGAACTTGGAATGTTTTGACCCTTGCCCAGCCAGGAAAGCTGGCTCAACTTGCTAGAGAAGCTAGCCGCCTCAAGCTAGAGATATTGGGACTGAGCGAAGTCCGTTGGCCTAACACTGGAGAACACAAGACACAGTCCGGGCAAGTACTGCTTTACTCTGGCATACGAGGAGAACATGCTACTCGGGAACGAGGAGTTGGTTTCCTGTTAAGCCCGCAGGCCCATGCGGCCCTCATAAGATGGGAACCGATAAACGAAAGAATAATCGTAGCCAGATTCAGAACACGGGTTAGAAACCTTACAATGGTCCAGTGTTATGCGCCAACTGACGTTGCCGATTTGCAGGAGAAAGAGCAGTTTTACAGTCAATTGAACAGCGTGGTTGAGAGAATTCCGAAGGGTGACATTCAAATCCACTTAGGCGACTTCAACGCAAAGATTGGCTCCGATAATCAGGACTTTGAGCGCATCATGGGGCGCCATGGTCTAGGACAGATGAGCGAAAACGGAGAGCTGTTTGTAGAATTTTGTGGCAACAACAACATGGTGATCGGTGGATCGCTCTTCCCCCATCGACCAGCACATAAGGTCACTTGGGTATCCCGAGATGGCCGAACAGAAAATCAAATTGACCACATCTGCATCAGTCGAAAATGGAGAAGGAGCCTTCTTGATGTCCGCAACAAACGAAGCGCAGACATTGCATCCGACCATCACCTCGTCCTTGGCGAGATACGACTGAGGGTTGCGCGTGTCCAACGGCGCGAGGAGAAAGTCGGGTGTCGATACGACGTCCGCCGGTTGGAGAATCCAGAGGTGAAAAGGGCATACGTTGAACAGCTAGAATCCCGAGCCTCGGAACTGCCGACAGACGGAACAGTCGAAGAACAGTGGTGTGGAATCAAGAATGCCTTTATCACGACGAGCCATGGTACTCTCGGTAAAGTTTGTGGAAGACGAAGTGAATGGATGTCGGATGAAACCTGGAGGATGATCGATGATCGGAGAAAGGCGAAAGTCGGAATTGAGCAGGCATGTACCGGGTCAGCCAAAGCAGCCGCCCGCTTACGATATGCGGAGCTGGAAAAGGCAGTTAAACGAGCTTGTAGACGAGACAAGAGAGCCTGGACAAACTCCCTAGCCGAAGAGGGAGAAAGAGCCGCCGCCATTGGAGATATCCGATTATTATATGATATTTCTCGCCGCCTTAGTGGTGCAAGGACTAATGCAAGAATGCCGCTGAAAAACCGAGCAGGTCAGCTGCTGACAGATCGAACAGATCAGCTCAAGCGTTGGACTGAGCATTTTGATCAACTTTTCCGAGTTACAAATAGCGATGGCCAACAGAACCCGCAGCTCGAGGCGCCCACAGTAAGTCGCATTAATGGCGTCAACTCGGAAGCGCCCACGCTGGCTGAAATAGAAGCGGCAATCAAGGACATGAAATCCAACAAAGCGCCTGGAATCGATTGCATTCCTGCTGAAATGCTCAAAGCCGACCCTGCCTTGTCAGCACAAATGTTGCACCGTCTTTTCGCTGACATTTGGGATACTGCAACATTCCCGGCCGACTGGATGCAGGGTATCCTCGTAAAGGTCCCAAAGAAAGGAGACCTAACAGAGTGCGGTAACTGGCGTGGCATAACTTTGATCTGTACAACCCTTAAAGTACTCTGCAAAGTGATCCTGAACAGGATCCAGGAGAAAATCGACGCTACACTCCGACGGCAACAAGCTGGATTCCGATCCGGACGATCATGTGTGGACCACATCACAACGCTACGAATAATACTGGAACAAATCAACGAATTCCAGGACTCTCTTCTGCTGGTGTTCGTTGATTTCGAAAAAGCATTTGACCGACTGAACCACGAAAACATCTGGGCTGCTCTTAGACGACGAGGGGTCCCAGAGAAACTAGTCCATCTCATCGAAGCACAGTACGAGGCATTTTCGTGCAAGGTCTTACACGACGGTGTCTTGTCCGAACCAATCCCGGTAACTGCTGGAGTGAGACAAGGATGTATTTTGTCACCGCTGCTTTTTCTCATCGTAATGGATGAGATCTTGACTGGATCGATTGACTGTAGACCAAACCGAGGATTGCCGTGGAATCCTTCAACCATGGAGCAACTGAACGACCTTGACCTGGCAGACGATATTGTTTTGCTCGCCCAAACACAACAAGACATGCAGAGCAAACTCGACGACCTCACCGAAAGCTCCAAGGCAGCAGGTCTCAAAATCAATGTCGGAAAGACCAAGTCGATGGAAATCAATACAGAAAATCGTTCCAATTTCGTGGTAGCTGGACAACAGGTTGAGACAGTGGAGTGCTTCCAGTATCTTGGTAGCCAGATTACGCCTGATGGTGGTACCAAGAAGGACATCGAAACCCGGATCAGAAAAGCCCGATTTGCGTTTGCGAGTCTCCGAAACATCTGGCGGTCACGCCAGATCTCTCTACGAACTAAGATCCGAATCTTCAACTCAAACGTCAAATCCGTATTGCTGTACGGGTGTGAGACTTGGTGCACATATGCGGTGACGACGCGAAAACTGCAAGTTTTTGTGAATCGGTGCCTGCGGAACATCATTCGCGCTTGGTGGCCTGGCAACTGGATCTCAAACGTTGAACTTCATCGCCGGTGTCATCAAAAGGCGCTAGAAATCGAGATTCGGGAACGTAAGTGGAGATGGATTGGGCACACGCTGCGAAGAGATGAAAACGAGATTTGCAGAGAGGCGCTTGACTGGAATCCAGATGGGCATCGAAGAAGAGGCAGGCCCAAAAGCTCGTGGCGGCGAAGTCTAGCCGCTGAAATCCGCACAGTTGACGAGAACCTTGGCTGGCAGCAAGTGAAGACGCTGGCTCCGGATCGCCAGCAGTGGAGATCTTTTATCTCAGCCCTATGCGCCGGTCAATCGGCGGTGGACCCTTAGGTAGGTAGGTATCCCAAATTAAGCTCAGAATGCCCGAAAAACGCTTCTAAAGGCCAGAAATCGCATTTTAAAGTTGTGACTCCAAATTAAGCTCAGAATGCCCGAAAAACGCTTCTAAAGGCCAGAGATCGCATTTTAAAGTTGTGATCCCAAATTAAGCTCAGAATGCCCGAAAAACGCTTCTAAAGGCCAGAAATCGCATTTTAAAGTTGTGATCCCAAATTAAGCTCAGAATGCCCGAAAAACGCTTCTAAAGGCCAGAAATCGCATTTTAAAGTTGTGATCTCAAATTAAGCTCAGAATCGCTAAAAAACGCTTCTAAAGGCCAGAAATCGCATTTTAAAGTTGTGATCCCAAATTAAGCTCAGAACGCCCGAAAAACGCTTCTAAAGGCCAGAGATCGCATTTTAAAGTTGTGATCCCAAATTAAGCTCAGAATGCCCGAAAAACGCTTCTAAAGGTCAGAAATCGCATTTTAAAGTTGTGATCCCAAATTAAGCTCAGAATGCCCGAAAAACGCTTCTAAAGGCCAGAAATCGCATTTTAAAGTTGTGATCCCAAATTAAGCTCAGAATGCCCGAAAAACGCTTCTAAAGGCCAGAAATCGCATTTTAAAGTTGTGATCCCAAATTAAGCTCAGAATGCCCGAAAAACGCTTCTAAAGGCCAGAAATCGCATTTTAAAGTTGTGATCCCAAATTAAGCTCAGAATCGCTAAAAAACGCTTCTAAAGGCCAGAAATCGCATTTTAAAGCTGTGATCCCAAATTAAGCTCAGAATGCCCGAAAAACGCTTCTAAAGGCCAGAAATCGCATTTTAAAGTTGTGATCCCAAATTAAGCTCAGAATGCCCGAAAAACGCTTCTAAAGGCCAGAAATCGCATTTTAAAGTTGTGATCCCAAATTAAGCTCAGAATGCCCGAAAAACGCTTCTAAAGGCCAGAAATCGCATTTTAAAGCTGTGATCCCAAATTAAGCTCAGAATGCCCGAAAAACGCTTCTAAAGGCCAGAAATCGCATTTTAAAGTTGTGATCCCAAATTAAGCTCAGAATGCCCGAAAAACGCTTCTAAAGGCCAGAAATCGCATTTTAAAGTTGTGATCCCAAATTAAGCTCAGAATGCCCGAAAAACGCTTCTAAAGGCCAGAAATCGCATTTTAAAGCTGTGATCCCAAATTAAGCTCAGAATGCCCGAAAAACGCTTCTAAAGGCCAGAAATCGCATTTTAAAGTTGTGATCCCAAATTAAGCTCAGAATGCCCGAAAAACGCTTCTAAAGGCCAGAAATCGCATTTTAAAGTTGTGATCCCAAATTAAGCTCAGAATGCCTGAAAAACGCTTCTAAAGGCCAGAAATCGCATTTTAAAGCTGTGATCCCAAATTAAGCTCAGAATGCCCGAAAAACGCTTCTAAAGGCCAGAAATCGCATTTTAAAGTTGTGATCCCAAATTAAGCTCAGAATGCCCGAAAAACGCTTCTAAAGGCCAGAAATCGCATTTTAAAGTTGTGATCCCAAATTAAGCTCAGAATGCCCGAAAAACGCTTCTAAAGGCCAGAAATCGCATTTTAAAGTTGTGACTCCAAATTAAGCTCAGAATGCCCGAAAAACGCTTCTAAAGGCCAGAGATCGCATTTTAAAGTTGTGATCCCAAATTAAGCTCAGAATGCCCGAAAAACGCTTCTAAAGGCCAGAAATCGCATTTTAAAGTTGTGATCCCAAATTAAGCTCAGAATGCCCGAAAAACGCTTCTAAAGGCCAGAAATCGCATTTTAAAGTTGTGATCTCAAATTAAGCTCAGAATCGCTAAAAAACGCTTCTAAAGGCCAGAAATCGCATTTTAAAGTTGTGATCCCAAATTAAGCTCAGAATGCCCGAAAAACGCTTCTAAAGGTCAGAAATCGCATTTTAAAGTTGTGATCCCAAATTAAGCTCAGAATCGCTAAAAAACGCTTCTAAAGGCCAGAAATCGCATTTTAAAGCTGTGATCCCAAATTAAGCTCAGAATGCCCGAAAAACGCTTCTAAAGGCCAGAAATCGCATTTTAAAGTTGTGATCCCAAATTAAGCTCAGAATGCCCGAAAAACGCTTCTAAAGGCCAGAAATCGCATTTTAAAGTTGTGATCCCAAATTAAGCTCAGAATGCCCGAAAAACGCTTCTAAAGGCCAGAAATCGCATTTTAAAGTTGTGACTCCAAATTAAGCTCAGAATGCCCGAAAAACGCTTCTAAAGGCCAGAGATCGCATTTTAAAGTTGTGATCCCAAATTAAGCTCAGAATGCCCGAAAAACGCTTCTAAAGGCCAGAAATCGCATTTTAAAGTTGTGATCCCAAATTAAGCTCAGAATGCCCGAAAAACGCTTCTAAAGGCCAGAAATCGCATTTTAAAGTTGTGACTCCAAATTAAGCTCAGAATGCCCGAAAAACGCTTCTAAAGGCCAGAAATCGCATTTTAAAGTTGTGATCCCAAATTAAGCTCAGAACGCCCGAAAAACGCTTCTAAAGGCCAGAGATCGCATTTTAAAGTTGTGATCCCAAATTAAGCTCAGAATGCCCGAAAAACGCTTCTAAAGGTCAGAAATCGCATTTTAAAGTTGTGATCCCAAATTAAGCTCAGAATGCCCGAAAAACGCTTCTAAAGGCCAGAAATCGCATTTTAAAGTTGTGATCCCAAATTAAGCTCAGAATGCCCGAAAAACGCTTCTAAAGGCCAGAAATCGCATTTTAAAGTTGTGACTCCAAATTAAGCTCAGAATGCCCGAAAAACGCTTCTAAAGGCCAGAGATCGCATTTTAAAGTTGTGATCCCAAATTAAGCTCAGAATGCCCGAAAAACGCTTCTAAAGGCCAGAAATCGCATTTTAAAGTTGTGATCCCAAATTAAGCTCAGAATGCCCGAAAAACGCTTCTAAAGGCCAGAAATCGCATTTTAAAGTTGTGATCCCAAATTAAGCTCAGAATGCCCGAAAAACGCTTCTAAAGGCCAGAAATCGCATTTTAAAGTTGTGATCTCAAATTAAGCTCAGAATCGCTAAAAAACGCTTCTAAAGGCCAGAAATCGCATTTTAAAGTTGTGATCCCAAATTAAGCTCAGAACGCCCGAAAAACGCTTCTAAAGGCCAGAGATCGCATTTTAAAGTTGTGATCCCAAATTAAGCTCAGAATGCCCGAAAAACGCTTCTAAAGGTCAGAAATCGCATTTTAAAGTTGTGATCCCAAATTAAGCTCAGAATCGCTAAAAAACGCTTCTAAAGGCCAGAAATCGCATTTTAAAGTTGTGATCCCAAATTAAGCTCAGAATGCCCGAAATATGCTTCTAAAGGCCAGAAATCGCATTTTAAAGTTGTGATCCCTAATTAAGCTCAGAATGCCCGAAAAACGCTTCTAAAGGCCAAAAATCGCATTTTAAAGTTGTGATCCCAAATTAAGCTCAGAATGCCCGAAAAACGCTTCTAAAGGCCAGAAATCGCATTTTAAAGTTGTGATCCCAAATTAAGCTCAGAATGCCCGAAAAACGCTTCTAAAGGCCAGAAATCGCATTTTAAAGTTGTGATCCCAAATTAAGCTCAGAATGCCCGAAAAACGCTTCTAAAGGCCAGAAATCGCATTTTAAAGTTGTGATCCCAAATTAAGCTCAGAATGCCCGAAAAACGCTTCTAAAGGCCAGAAATCGCATTTTAAAGTTGTGATCCCAAATTAAGCTCAGAATGCCCGAAAAACGCTTCTAAAGGCCAGAAATCGCATTTTAAAGTTGTGATCCCAAATTAAGCTCAGAATCGCTAAAAAACGCTTCTAAAGGCCAGAAATCGCATTTTAAAGTTGTGATCCCAAATTAAGCTCAGAATGCCCGAAAAACGCTTCTAAAGGCCAGAAATCGCATTTTAAAGCTGTGATCCCAAATTAAGCTCAGAATGCCCGAAAAACGCTTCTAAAGGCCAGAAATCGCATTTTAAAGTTGTGATCCCAAATTAAGCTCAGAATGCCCGAAAAACGCTTCTAAAGGCCAGAAATCGCATTTTAAAGTTGTGATCCCAAATTAAGCTCAGAATGCCCGAAAAACGCTTCTAAAGGCCAGAAATCGCATTTTAAAGCTGTGATCCCAAATTAAGCTCAGAATGCCCGAAAAACGCTTCTAAAGGCCAGAAATCGCATTTTAAAGTTGTGATCCCAAATTAAGCTCAGAATGCCCGAAAAACGCTTCTAAAGGCCAGAAATCGCATTTTAAAGTTGTGATCCCAAATTAAGCTCAGAATGCCCGAAAAACGCTTCTAAAGGCCAGAAATCGCATTTTAAAGCTGTGATCCCAAATTAAGCTCAGAATGCCCGAAAAACGCTTCTAAAGGCCAGAAATCGCATTTTAAAGTTGTGATCCCAAATTAAGCTCAGAATGCCCGAAAAACGCTTCTAAAGGCCAGAAATCGCATTTTAAAGTTGTGATCCCAAATTAAGCTCAGAATCGCTAAAAAACGCTTCTAAAGGCCAGAAATCGCATTTTAAAGTTGTGATCCCAAATTATGCTCAGAATCGCTAAAAAACGCTTCTAAAGGCCAGAAATCGCATTTTAAAGCTGTGATCCCAAATTAAGCTCAGAATGCCCGAAAAACGCTTCTAAAGGCCAGAAATCGCATTTTAAAGTTGTGATCCCAAATTAAGCTCAGAATGCCCGAAAAACGCTTCTAAAGGCCAGAAATCGCATTTTAAAGTTGTGATCCCAAATTAAGCTCAGAATGCCCGAAAAACGCTTCTGAAGCCCAGAAATCGCATTTTAAAGTTGTGATCCCAAATTAAGCTCAGAATCGCTAAAAAACGCTTCTAAAGGCCAGAAATCGCATTTTAAAGTTGTGATCCCAAATTAAGCTCAGAATCGCTAAAAAACGCTTCTAAAGGCCAGAAATCGCATTTTAAAGTTGTGACTCCAAATTAAGCTCAGAATGCCCGAAAAACGCTTCTAAAGGCCAGAGATCGCATTTTAAAGTTGTGATCCCAAATTAAGCTCAGAATGCCCGAAAAACGCTTCTAAAGGCCAGAAATCGCATTTTAAAGTTGTGATCCCAAATTAAGCTCAGAATGCCCGAAAAACGCTTCTAAAGGCCAGAAATCGCATTTTAAAGTTGTGATCCCAAATTAAGCTCAGAATGCCCGAAAAACGCTTCTAAAGGCCAGAAATCGCATTTTAAAGTTAAGATCCCAAATTAAGCTCAGAATGCCCGAAAAACGCTTCTAAAGGCCAGAAATCGCATTTTAAAGCTGTGATCCCAAATTAAGCTCAGAATGCCCGAAAAACGCTTCTAAAGGCCAGAAATCGCATTTTAAAGTTGTGATCCCAAATTAAGCTCAGAATGCCCGAAAAACGCTTCTAAAGGCCAGAAATCGCATTTTAAAGTTGTGACTCCAAATTAAGCTCAGAATGCCCGAAAAACGCTTCTAAAGGCCAGAGATCGCATTTTAAAGTTGTGATCCCAAATTAAGCTCAGAATGCCCGAAAAACGCTTCTAAAGGCCAGAAATCGCATTTTAAAGTTGTGATCCCAAATTAAGCTCAGAATGCCCGAAAAACGCTTCTAAAGGCCAGAAATCGCATTTTAAAGTTGTGATCCCAAATTAAGCTCAGAATGCCCGAAAAACGCTTCTAAAGGCCAGAAATCGCATTTTAAAGTTGTGATCCCAAATTAAGCTCAGAATCGCTAAAAAACGCTTCTAAAGGCCAGAAATCGCATTTTAAAGCTGTGATCCCAAATTAAGCTCAGAATGCCCGAAAAACGCTTCTAAAGGCCAGAAATCGCATTTTAAAGTTGTGATCCCAAATTAAGCTCAGAATGCCCGAAAAACGCTTCTAAAGGCCAGAAATCGCATTTTAAAGTTGTGATCCCAAATTAAGCTCAGAATGCCCGAAAAACGCTTCTAAAGGCCAGAAATCGCATTTTAAAGCTGTGATCCCAAATTAAGCTCAGAATGCCCGAAAAACGCTTCTAAAGGCCAGAAATCGCATTTTAAAGTTGTGATCCCAAATTAAGCTCAGAATGCCCGAAAAACGCTTCTAAAGGCCAGAAATCGCATTTTAAAGTTGTGATCCCAAATTAAGCTCAGAATGCCCGAAAAACGCTTCTAAAGGCCAGAAATCGCATTTTAAAGTTGTGATCCCAAATTAAGCTCAGAATCGCTAAAAAACGCTTCTAAAGGCCAGAAATCGCATTTTAAAGCTGTGATCCCAAATTAAGCTCAGAATGCCCGAAAAACGCTTCTAAAGGCCAGAAATCGCATTTTAAAGTTGTGATCCCAAATTAAGCTCAGAATGCCCGAAAAACGCTTCTAAAGGCCAGAAATCGCATTTTAAAGTTGTGATCCCAAATTAAGCTCAGAATGCCCGAAAAACGCTTCTAAAGGCCAGAAATCGCATTTTAAAGTTGTGATCCCAAATTAAGCTCAGAATGCCCGAAAAACGCTTCTAAAGGCCAGAAATCGCATTTTAAAGTTGTGATCCCAAATTAAGCTCAGAATCGCTAAAAAACGCTTCTAAAGGCCAGAAATCGCATTTTAAAGCTGTGATCCCAAATTAAGCTCAGAATGCCCGAAAAACGCTTCTAAAGGCCAGAAATCGCATTTTAAAGTTGTGATCCCAAATTAAGCTCAGAATGCCCGAAAAACGCTTCTAAAGGCCAGAAATCGCATTTTAAAGTTGTGATCCCAAATTAAGCTCAGAATGCCCGAAAAACGCTTCTAAAGGCCAGAAATCGCATTTTAAAGTTGTGATCCCAAATTAAGCTCAGAATGCCCGAAAAACGCTTCTAAAGGCCAGAAATCGCATTTTAAAGTTGTGACTCCAAATTAAGCTCAGAATGCCCGAAAAACGCTTCTAAAGGCCAGAGATCGCATTTTAAAGTTGTGATCCCAAATTAAGCTCAGAATGCCCGAAAAACGCTTCTAAAGGCCAGAAATCGCATTTTAAAGTTGTGATCCCAAATTAAGCTCAGAATGCCCGAAAAACGCTTCTAAAGGCCAGAAATCGCATTTTAAAGTTGTGATCCCAAATTAAGCTCAGAATGCCCGAAAAACGCTTCTAAAGGCCAGAAATCGCATTTTAAAGTTGTGATCCCAAATTAAGCTCAGAATGCCCGAAAAACGCTTCTAAAGGCCAGAAATCGCATTTTAAAGTTGTGATCCCAAATTAAGCTCAGAATCGCTAAACAACGCTTCTAAAGGCCAGAAATCGCATTTTAAAGTTGTGATCCCAAATTAAGCTCAGAATGCTCGAAAAACGCTTCTAAAGGCCAGAAATCGCATTTTAAAGTTGTGATCCCAAATTAAGCTCAGAATCGCTAAAAAACGCTTCTAAAGGCCAGAAATCGCATTTTAAAGTTGTGATCCCAAATTAAGCTCAGAATGCCCGAAAAACGCTTCTAAAGGCCAGAAATCGCATTTTAAAGTTGTGATCCCAAATTAAGCTCAGAATGCCCGAAAAACGCTTCTAAAGGCCAGAAATCGCATTTTAAAGTTGTGATCCCAAATTAAGCTCAGAATGCCCGAAAAACGCTTCTAAAGGCCAGAAATCGCATTTTAAAGCTGTGATCCCAAATTAAGCTCAGAATGCCCGAAAAACGCTTCTAAAGGCCAGAAATCGCATTTTAAAGTTGTGATCCCAAATTAAGCTCAGAATGCCCGAAAAACGCTTCTAAAGGCCAGAAATCGCATTTTAAAGTTGTGACTCCAAATTAAGCTCAGAATGCCCGAAAAACGCTTCTAAAGGCCAGAGATCGCATTTTAAAGTTGTGATCCCAAATTAAGCTCAGAATGCCCGAAAAACGCTTCTAAAGGCCAGAAATCGCATTTTAAAGTTGTGATCCCAAATTAAGCTCAGAATGCCCGAAAAACGCTTCTAAAGGCCAGAAATCGCATTTTAAAGTTGTGATCCCAAATTAAGCTCAGAATGCCCGAAAAACGCTTCTAAAGGCCAGAAATCGCATTTTAAAGTTGTGATCCCAAATTAAGCTCAGAATGCCCGAAAAACGCTTCTAAAGGCCAGAAATCGCATTTTAAAGTTGTGATCCCAAATTAAGCTCAGAATGCCCGAAAAACGCTTCTAAAGGCCAGAAATCGCATTTTAAAGTTGTGATCCCAAATTAAGCTCAGAATCGCTAAAAAACGCTTCTATAGGCCAGAAATCGCATTTTAAAGTTGTGATCCCAAATTAAGCTCAGAATGCCCGAAAAACGCTTCTAAAGGCCAGAAATCGCATTTTAAAGTTGTGATCCCAAATTAAGCTCAGAATGCCCGAAAAACGCTTCTAAAGGCCAGAAATCGCATTTTAAAGTTGTGATCCCAAATTAAGCTCAGAATCGCTAAAAAACGCTTCTAAAGGCCAGAAATCGCATTTTAAAGTTGTGATCCCAAATTAAGCTCAGAATGCCCGAAAAACGCTTCTAAAGGCCAGAAATCGCATTTTAAAGTTGTGATCCCAAATTAAGCTCAGAATCGCTAAAAAACGCTTCTAAAGGCCAGAAATCGCATTTTAAAGTTGTGATCCCAAATTAAGCTCAGAATGCCCGAAAAACGCTTCTAAAGGCCAGAAATCGCATTTTAAAGTTGTGATCCCAAATTAAGCTCAGAATGCCCGAAAAACGCTTCTAAAGGCCAGAAATCGCATTTTAAAGTTGTGATCCCAAATTAAGCTCAGAATGCCCGAAAAACGCTTCTAAAGGCCAGAAATCGCATTTTAAAGTTGTGATCCCAAATTAAGCTCAGAATGCCCGAAAAACGCTTCTAAAGGCCAGAAATCGCATTTTAAAGCTGTGATCCCAAATTAAGCTCAGAATGCCCGAAAAACGCTTCTAAAGGCCAGAAATCGCATTTTAAAGTTGTGATCCCAAATTAAGCTCAGAATCGCTAAAAAACGCTTCTAAAGGCCAGAAATCGCATTTTAAAGTTGTGATCCCAAATTAAGCTCAGAATGCCCGAAAAACGCTTCTAAAGGCCAGAAATCGCATTTTAAAGTTGTGATCCCAAATTAAGCTCAGAATCGCTAAAAAACGCTTCTAAAGGCCAGAAATCGCATTTTAAAGTTGTGATCCCAAATTAAGCTCAGAATGCCCGAAAAACGCTTCTAAAGGCCAGAAATCGCATTTTAAAGTTGTGATCCCAAATTAAGCTCAGAATCGCTAAAAAACGCTTCTAAAGGCCAGAAATCGCATTTTAAAGTTGTGATCCCAAATTAAGCTCAGAATGCCCGAAAAACGCTTCTAAAGGCCAGAAATCGCATTTTAAAGTTGTGATCCCAAATTAAGCTCAGAATGCCCGAAAAACGCTTCTAAAGGCCAGAAATCGCATTTTAAAGTTGTGATCCCAAATTAAGCTCAGAATGCCCGAAAAACGCTTCTAAAGGCCAGAAATCGCATTTTAAAGCTGTGATCCCAAATTAAGCTCAGAATGCCCGAAAAACGCTTCTAAAGGCCAGAAATCGCATTTTAAAGTTGTGATCCCAAATTAAGCTCAGAATGCCCGAAAAACGCTTCTAAAGGCCAGAAATCGCATTTTAAAGTTGTGATCCCAAATTAAGCTCAGAATCGCTAAAAAACGCTTCTAAAGGCCAGAAATCGCATTTTAAAGTTGTGATCCCAAATTAAGCTCAGAATGCCCGAAAAACGCTTCTAAAGGCCAGAAATCGCATTTTAAAGTTGTGATCCCAAATTAAGCTCAGAATCGCTAACAAACGCTTCTAAAGGTTAGAAATCGCATTTTAAAGTTGTGATCCCAAATTAAGCTCAGAATGCCCGAAAAACGCTTCTAAAGGCCAGAAATCGCATTTTAAAGTTGTGATCCCAAATTAAGCTCAGAATGCCCGAAAAACGCTTCTAAAGGCCAGAAATCGCATTTTAAAGTTGTGATCCCAAATTAAGCTCAGAATGCCCGAAAAACGCTTCTAAAGGCCAGAAATCGCATTTTAAAGTTGTGATCCCAAATTAAGCTCAGAATCGCTAAAAAACGCTTCTAAAGGCCAGAAATCGCATTTTAAAGTTGTGATCCCAAATTAAGCTCAGAATGCCCGAAAAACGCTTCTAAAGGCCAGAAATCGCATTTTAAAGTTGTGATCCCAAATTAAGCTCAGAATCGCTAAAAAACGCTTCTAAAGGCCAGAAATCGCATTTTAAAGTTGTGATCCCAAATTAAGCTCAGAATGCTCGAAAAACGCTTCTAAAGGCCAGAAATCGCATTTTAAAGTTGTGATCCCAAATTAAGCTCAGAATCGCTAAAAAACGCTTCTAAAGGCCAGAAATCGCATTTTAAAGTTGTGATCCCAAATTAAGCTCAGAATGCCCGAAAAACGCTTCTAAAGGCCAGAAATCGCATTTTAAAGTTGTGATCCCAAATTAAGCTCAGAATCGCTAAAAAACGCTTCTAAAGGCCAGAAATCGCATTTTAAAGTTGTGATCCCAAATTAAGCTCAGAATGCCCGAAAAACGCTTCTAAAGGCCAGAAATCGCATTTTAAAGTTGTGATCCCAAATTAAGCTCAGAATGCTCGAAAAACGCTTCTAAAGGCCAGAAATCGCATTTTAAAGTTGTGATCCCAAATTAAGCTCAGAATCGCTAAAAAACGCTTCTAAAGGCCAGAAATCGCATTTTAAAGTTGTGATCCTAAATTAAGCTCAGAATGCCCGAAAAACGCTTCTAAAGGCCAGAAATCGCATTTTAAAGTTGTGATCCCAAATTAAGCTCAGAATCGCTAAAAAACGCTTCTAAAGGCCAGAAATCGCATTTTAAAGTTGTGATCCCAAATTAAGCTCAGAATGCCCGAAAAACGCTTCTAAAGGCCAGAAATCGCATTTTAAAGTTGTGATCCCAAATTAAGCTCAGAATGCCCGAAAAACGCTTCTAAAGGCCAGAAATCGCATTTTAAAGTTGTGATCCCAAATTAAGCTCAGAATGCCCGAAAAACGCTTCTAAAGGCCAGAAATCGCATTTTAAAGTTGTGATCCCAAATTAAGCTCAGAATGCCCGAAAAACGCTTCTAAAGGCCAGAAATCGCATTTTAAAGTTGTGATCCCAAATTAAGCTCAGAATCGCTAAAAAACGCTTCTAAAGGCCAGAAATCGCATTTTAAAGTTGTGATCCCAAATTAAGCTCAGAATGCCCGAAAAACGCTTCTAAAGGCCAGAAATCGCATTTTAAAGTTGTGATCCCAAATTAAGCTCAGAATCGCTATAAAACGCTTCTAAAGGCCAGAAATCGCATTTTAAAGTTGTGATCCCAAATTAAGCTCAGAATCGCTAAAAAACGCTTCTAAAGGCCAGAAATCGCATTTTAAAGTTGTGATCCCAAATTAAGCTCAGAATGCCCGAAAAACGCTTCTAAAGGCCAGAAATCGCATTTTAAAGTTGTGATCCCAAATTAAGCTCAGAATGCCCGAAAAACGCTTCTAAAGGCCAGAAATCGCATTTTAAAGTTGTGATCCCAAATTAAGCTCAGAATGCCCGAAAAACGCTTCTAAAGGCCAGAAATCGCATTTTAAAGTTGTGATCCCAAATTAAGCTCAGAATGCCCGAAAAACGCTTCTAAAGGCCAGAAATCGCATTTTAAAGTTGTGATCCCAAATTAAGCTCAGAATCGCTAAAAAACGCTTCTAAAGGCCAGAAATCGCATTTTAAAGTTGTGATCCCAAATTAAGCTCAGAATGCCCGAAAAACGCTTCTAAAGGCCAGAAATCGCATTTTAAAGTTGTGATCCCAAATTAAGCTCAGAATGCCCGAAAAACGCTTCTAAAGGCCAGAAATCGCATTTTAAAGTTGTGACCCCAATAAGCTCAGAATGCCCGAAAAACGCTTCTAAAGGCCAGAAATCGCATTTTAAAGCTGTGATCCCAAATTAAGCTCAGAATGCCCGAAAAACGCTTCTAAAGGCCAGAAATCGCATTTTAAAGTTGTGATCCCAAATTAAGCTCAGAATCGCTAAAAAACGCTTCTAAAGGCCAGAAATCGCATTTTAAAATTGTGATCCCAAATTAAGCTCAGAATGCCCGAAAAACGCTTCTAAAGGCCAGAAATCGCATTTTAAAGTTGTGATCCCAAATTAAGCTCAGAATCGCTAAAAAACGCTTCTAAAGGCCAGAAATCGCATTTTAAAGTTGTGATCCCAAATTAAGCTCAGAATGCCCGAAAAACGCTTCTAAAGGCCAGAAATCGCATTTTAAAGTTGTGATCCCAAATTAAGCTCAGAATGCCCGAAAAACGCTTCTAAAGGCCAGAAATCGCATTTTAAAGTTGTGATCCCAAATTAAGCTCAGAATGCCCGAAAAACGCTTCTAAAGGCCAGAAATCGCATTTTAAAGTTGTGATCCCAAATTAAGCTCAGAATGCCCGAAAAACGCTTCTAAAGGCCAGAAATCGCATTTTAAAGTTGTGATCCCAAATTAAGCTCAGAATGCCCGAAAAACGCTTCTAAAGGCCAGAAATCGCATTTTAAAGCTGTGATCCCAAATTAAGCTCAGAATGCCCGAAAAACGCTTCTAAAGGCCAGAAATCGCATTTTAAAGTTGTGATCCCAAATTAAGCTCAGAATGCCCGAAAAACGCTTGTAAAGGCCAGAAATCGCATTTTAAAGTTGTGATCCCAAATTAAGCTCAGAATCGCTAAAAAACGCTCTAAAGGCCAGAAATCGCATTTTAAAGTTGTGATCCCAAATTATGCTCAGAATCGCTAAAAAACGCTTCTAAAGGCCAGAAATCGCATTTAGAAGTTGTGATCCCAAATTAAGCTCAGAATGCCCGAAAAACGCTTCTAAAGGCCAGAAATCGCATTTTAAAGTTGTGATCCCAAATTAAGCTCAGAATGCCCGAAAAACGCTTCTAAAGGCCAGAAATCGCATTTTAAAGCTGTGATCCCAAATTAAGCTCAGAATGCCCGAAAAACGCTTCTAAAGGCCAGAAATCGCATTTTAAAGTTGTGATCCCAAATTCAGCTCAGAATGCCCGAAAAACGCTTGTAAAGGCCAGAAATCGCATTTTAAAGTTGTGATCCCAAATTAAGCTCAGAATGCCCGAAAAACGCTTCTAAAGGCCAGAAATCGCATTTTAAAGTTGTGATCCCAAATTAAGCTCAGAATCGCTAAAAAACGCTTCTAAAGGCCAGAAATCGCATTTTAAAGTTGTGATCCCAAATTAAGCTCAGAATCGCTAAAAAACGCTTCTAAAGGCCAGAAATCGCATTTTAAAGCTGTGATCCCAAATTAAGCTCAGAATGCCCGAAAAACGCTTCTAAAGGCCAGAAATCGCATTTTAAAGCTGTGATCCCAAATTAAGCTCAGAATGCCCGAAAAACGCTTCTAAAGGCCAGAAATCGCATTTTAAAGTTGTGATCCCAAATTAAGCTCAGAATGCCCGAAAAACGCTTCTAAAGGCCAGAAATCGCATTTTAAAGTTGTGATCCCAAATTAAGCTCAGAATGCCCGAAAAACGCTTCTAAAGGCCAAAAATCGCATTTTAAAGTTGTGATCCCAAATTAAGCTCAGAATGCCCGAAAAACGCTTCTAAAGGCCAGAAATCGCATTTTAAAGTTGTGATCCCAAATTAAGCTCAGAATCGCTAAAAAACGCTTCTAAAGGCCAGAAATCGCATTTTAAAGTTGTGATCCCAAATTAAGCTCAGAATGCCCGAAAAACGCTTCTAAAGGCCAGAAATCGCATTTTAAAGTTGTGATCCCAAATTAAGCTCAGAATCGCTAAAAAAAACGCTTCTAAAGGCCAGAAATCGCATTTTAAAGTTGTGATCCCAAATTAAGCTCAGAATGCTCGAAAAACGCTTCTAAAGGCCAGAAATCGCATTTTAAAGTTGTGATCCCAAATTAAGCTCAGAATCGCTAAAAAACGCTTCTAAAGGCCAGAAATCGCATTTTAAAGTTGTGATCCCAAATTAAGCTCAGAATGCCCGAAAAACGCTTCTGAAGGCCAGAAATCGCATTTTAAAGTTGTGATCCCAAATTAAGCTCAGAATGCCCGAAAAACGCTTCTAAAGGCCAGAAATCGCATTTTAAAGTTGTGATCCCAAATTAAGCTCAGAATGCCCGAAAAACGCTTCTAAAGGCCAGAAATCGCATTTTAAAGTTGTGATCCCAAATTAAGCTCAGAATCGCTAAAAAACGCTTCTAAAGGCCAGAAATCGCATTTTAAAGTTGTGATCCCAAATTAAGCTCAGAATGCCCGAAAAACGCTTCTGAAGGCCAGAAATCGCATTTTAAAGTTGTGATCCCAAATTAAGCTCAGAATGCCCGAAAAACGCTTCTAAAGGCCAG
This sequence comes from Uranotaenia lowii, assembly GCF_029784155.1. Classification (NCBI taxonomy): domain Eukaryota; kingdom Metazoa; phylum Arthropoda; class Insecta; order Diptera; family Culicidae; genus Uranotaenia; species Uranotaenia lowii. The sequence goes on along the minus strand of NW_026598533.1, from coordinate 214,031 downwards.
AAATCGCATTTTAAAGTTGTGATCCCAAATTAAGCTCAGAATGCCCGAAAAACGCTTCTAAAGGCCAGAAATCGCATTTTAAAGTTGTGATCCCAAATTAAGCTCAGAATCGCTAAAAAACGCTTCTAAAGGCCAGAAATCGCATTTTAAAGTTGTGATCCCAAATTAAGCTCAGAATGCCCGAAAAACGCTTCTAAAGGCCAGAAATCGCATTTTAAAGCTGTGATCCCAAATTAAGCTCAGAATGCCCGAAAAACGCTTCTAAAGGCCAGAAATCGCATTTTAAAGTTGTGATCCCAAATTAAGCTCAGAATCGCTAAAAAACGCTTCTAAAGGCCAGAAATCGCATTTTAAAGTTGTGATCCCAAATTAAGCTCAGAATGCCCGAAAAACGCTTCTAAAGGCCAGAAATCGCATTTTAAAGTTGTGATCCCAAATTAAGCTCAGAATGCCCGAAAAACGCTTCTAAAGGCCAGAAATCGCATTTTAAAGTTGTGATCCCAAATTAAGCTCAGAATGCCCGAAAAACGCTTCTAAAGGCCAGAAATCGCATTTTAAAGTTGTGATCCCAAATTAAGCTCAGAATGCCCGAAAAACGCTTCTAAAGGCCAGAAATCGCATTTTAAAGTTGTGATCCCAAATTAAGCTCAGAATGCCCGAAAAACGCTTCTAAAGGCCAGAAATCGCATTTTAAAGCTGTGATCCCAAATTAAGCTCAGAATGCCCGAAAAACGCTTCTAAAGGCCAGAAATCGCATTTTAAAGTTGTGATCCCAAATTAAGCTCAGAATGCCCGAAAAACGCTTCTAAAGGCCAGAAATCGCATTTTAAAGTTGTGATCCCAAATTAAGCTCAGAATGCCCGAAAAACGCTTCTAAAGGCCAGAAATCGCATTTTAAAGTTGTGATCCCAAATTAAGCTCAGAATGCCCGAAAAACGCTTCTAAAGGCCAGAAATCGCATTTTAAAGTTGTGATCCCAAATTAAGCTCAGAATCGCTAAAAAACGCTTCTAAAGGCCAGAAATCGCATTTTAAAGTTGTGATCCCAAATTAAGCTCAGAATGCCCGAAAAACGCTTCTAAAGGCCAGAAATCGCATTTTAAAGTTGTGATCCCAAATTAAGCTCAGAATGCCCGAAAAACGCTTCTAAAGGCCAGAAATCGCATTTTAAAGTTGTGATCCCAAATTAAGCTCAGAATCGCTAAAAAACGCTTCTAAAGGCCAGAAATCGCATTTTAAAGTTGTGATCCCAAATTATGCTCAGAATCGCTAAAAAACGCTTCTAAAGGCCAGAAATCGCATTTTAAAGCTGTGATCCCAAATTAAGCTCAGAATGCCCGAAAAACGCTTCTAAAGGCCAGAAATCGCATTTTAAAGCTGTGATCCCAAATTAAGCTCAGAATGCCCGAAAAACGCTTCTAAAGGCCAGAAATCGCATTTTAAAGTTGTGATCCCAAATTAAGCTCAGAATGCCCGAAAAACGCTTCTAAAGGCCAGAAATCGCATTTTAAAGCTGTGATCCCAAATTAAGCTCAGAATGCCCGAAAAACGCTTCTAAAGGCCAGAAATCGCATTTTAAAGTTGTGATCCCAAATTAAGCTCAGAATGGCCAAAAAACGCTTCTAAAGGCCAGAAATCGCATTTTAAAGCTGTGATCCCAAATTAAGCTCAGAATGCCCGAAAAACGCTTCTAAAGGCCAGAAATCGCATTTTAAAGTTGTGATCCCAAATTAAGCTCAGAATGCCCGAAAAACGCTTCTAAAGGCCAGAAATCGCATTTTAAAGTTGTGATCCCAAATTAAGCTCAGAATCGCTAAAAAACGCTTCTAAAGGCCAGAAATCGCATTTTAAAGTTGTGATCCCAAATTAAGCTCAGAATGCCCGAAAAACGCTTCTAAAGGCCAGAAATCGCATTTTAAAGTTGTGATCCCAAATTATGCTCAGAATCGCTAAAAAACGCTTCTAAAGGCCAGAAATCGCATTTTAAAGCTGTGATCCCAAATTAAGCTCAGAATGCCCGAAAAACGCTTCTAAAGGCCAGAAATCGCATTTTAAAGCTGTGATCCCAAATTAAGCTCAGAATGCCCGAAAAACGCTTCTAAAGGCCAGAAATCGCATTTTAAAGTTGTGATCCCAAATTAAGCTCAGAATGCCCGAAAAACGCTTCTAAAGGCCAGAAATCGCATTTTAAAGCTGTGATCCCAAATTAAGCTCAGAATGCCCGAAAAACGCTTCTAAAGGCCAGAAATCGCATTTTAAAGTTGTGATCCCAAATTAAGCTCAGAATGGCCAAAAAACGCTTCTAAAGGCCAGAAATCGCATTTTAAAGCTGTGATCCCAAATTAAGCTCAGAATGCCCGAAAAACGCTTCTAAAGGCCAGAAATCGCATTTTAAAGTTGTGATCCCAAATTAAGCTCAGAATGCCCGAAAAACGCTTCTAAAGGCCAGAAATCGCATTTTAAAGTTGTGATCCCAAATTAAGCTCAGAATCGCTAAAAAACGCTTCTAAAGGCCAGAAATCGCATTTTAAAGTTGTGATCCCAAATTAAGCTCAGAATGCCCGAAAAACGCTTCTAAAGGCCAGAAATCGCATTTTAAAGTTGTGATCCCAAATTAAGCTCAGAATCGCTAAAAAACGCTTCTAAAGGCCAGAAATCGCATTTTAAAGTTGTGATCCCAAATTAAGCTCAGAATGCCCGAAAAACGCTTCTAAAGGCCAGAAATCGCATTTTAAAGTTGTGATCCCAAATTAAGCTCAGAATCGCTAAAAAAACGCTTCTAAAGGCCAGAAATCGCATTTTAAAGTTGTGATCCCAAATTAAGCTCAGAATCGCTAAAAAACGCTTCTAAAGGCCAGAAATCGCATTTTAAAGCTGTGATCCCAAATTAAGCTCAGAATGCCCGAAAAACGCTTCTAAAGGCCAGAAATCGCATTTTAAAGTTGTGATCCCAAATTAAGCTCAGAATGCCCGAAAAACGCTTCTAAAGGCCAGAAATCGCATTTTAAAATTGTGATCCCAAATTAAGCTCAGAATGCCCGAAAAACGCTTCTAAAGGCCAGAAATCGCATTTTAAAGTTGTGATCCCAAATTAAGCTCAGAATGCCCGAAAAACGCTTCTAAAGGCCAGAAATCGCATTTTAAAGTTGTGATCCCAAATTAAGCTCAGAATCGCTAAAAAACGCTTCTAAAGGCCAGAAATCGCATTTTAAAGTTGTGATCCCAAATTAAGCTCAGAATGCCCGAAAAACGCTTCTAAAGGCCAGAAATCGCATTTTAAAGTTGTGATCCCAAATTAAGCTCAGAATGCCCGAAAAACGCTTCTAAAGGCCAGAAATCGCATTTTAAAGTTGTGATCCCAAATTAAGCTCAGAATCGCTAAAAAACGCTTTTAAAGGCCAGAAATCGCATTTTAAAGTTGTGATCCTAAATTAAGCTCAGAATGCCCGAAAAACGCTTCTAAAGGCCAGAAATCGCATTTTAAAGTTGTGATCCCAAATTAAGCTCAGAATTCCCAAAAAACGCTTCTAAAGGCCAGAAATCGCATTTTAAAGTTGTGATCCCAAATTAAGCTCAGAATCGCTAAAAAACGCTTCTAAAGGCCAGAAATCGCATTTTAAAGTTGTGATCCCAAATTAAGCTCAGAATGCCCGAAAAACGCTTCTAAAGGCCAGAAATCGCATTTTAAAGTTGTGATCCCAAATTAAGCTCAGAATGCCCGAAAAACGCTTCTAAAGGCCAGAAATCGCATTTTAAAGTTGTGATCCCAAATTAAGCTCAGAATCGCTAAAAAACGCTTCTAAAGGCCAGAAATCGCATTTTAAAGTTGTGATCCCAAATTAAGCTCAGAATGCCCGAAAAACGCTTCTAAAGGCCAGAAATCGCATTTTAAAGTTGTGATCCCAAATTAAGCTCAGAATGCCCGAAAAACGCTTCTAAAGGCCAGAAATCGCATTTTAAAGTTGTGATCCCAAATTAAGCTCAGAATCGCTAAAAAACGCTTCTAAAGGCCAGAAATCGCATTTTAAAGTTGTGATCCCAAATTAAGCTCAGAATGCCCGAAAAACGCTTCTAAAGGCCAGAAATCGCATTTTAAAGTTGTGATCCCAAATTAAGCTCAGAATGGCCAAAAAACGCTTCTAAAGGCCAGAAATCGCATTTTAAAGCTGTGATCCCAAATTAAGCTCAGAATGCCCGAAAAACGCTTCTAAAGGCCAGAAATCGCATTTTAAAGTTGTGATCCCAAATTAAGCTCAGAATGCCCGAAAAACGCTTCTAAAGGCCAGAGATCGCATTTTAAAGTTGTGATCCCAAATTAAGCTCAGAATGCCCGAAAAACGCTTCTAAAGGCCAGAAATCGCATTTTAAAGTTGTGATCCCAAATTAAGCTCAGAATCGCTAAAAAACGCTTCTAAAGGCCAGAAATCGCATTTTAAAGTTGTGATCCCAAATTAAGCTCAGAATGCCCGAAAAACGCTTCTAAAGGCCAGAAATCGCATTTTAAAGTTGTGATCCCAAATTAAGCTCAGAATCGCTAAAAAACGCTTCTAAAGGCCAGAAATCGCATTTTAAAGTTGTGATCCCAAATTAAGCTCAGAATGCCCGAAAAACGCTTCTAAAGGCCAGAAATAGCATTTTAAAGTTGTGATCCCAAATTAAGCTCAGAATCGCTAAAAAACGCTTCTAAAGGCCAGAAATCGCATTTTAAAGTTGTGATCCCAAATTAAGCTCAGAATGCCCGAAAAACGCTTCTAAAGGCCAGAAATCGCATTTTAAAGCTGTGATCCCAAATTAAGCTCAGAATGCCCGAAAAACGCTTCTAAAGGCCAGAAATCGCATTTTAAAGCTGTGATCCCAAATTAAGCTCAGAATGCCCGAAAAACGCTTCTAAAGGCGAGAAATCGCATTTTAAAGTTGTGATCCCAAATTAAGCTCAGAATGCCCGAAAAACGCTTCTAAAGGCCAGAAATCGCATTTTAAAGTTGTGATCCCAAATTAAGCTCAGAATGCCCGAAAAACGCTTCTAAAGGCCAGAAATCGCATTTTAAAGTTGTGATCCCAAATTAAGCTCAGAATGGCCAAAAAACGCTTCTAAAGGCCAGAAATCGCATTTTAAAGCTGTGATCCCAAATTAAGCTCAGAATCGCTAAAAAACGCTTCTAAAGGCCAGAAATCGCATTTTAAAGTTGTGATCCCAAATTAAGCTCAGAATGCCCGAAAAACGCTTCTAAAGGCCAGAAATCGCATTTTAAAGTTGTGATCCCAAATTAAGCTCAGAATGCCCGAAAAACGCTTCTAAAGGCCAGAAATCGCATTTTAAAGTTGTGATCCCAAATTAAGCTCAGAATCGCTAAAAAACGCTTCTAAAGGCCAGAAATCGCATTTTAAAGTTGTGATCCCAAATTAAGCTCAGAATGCCCGAAAAACGCTTCTAAAGGCCAGAAATCGCATTTTAAAGTTGTGATCCCAAATTAAGCTCAGAATCGCTAAAAAACGCTTCTAAAGGCCAGAAATCGCATTTTAAAGTTGTGATCCCAAATTAAGCTCAGAATGCCCGAAAAACGCTTCTAAAGGCCAGAAATCGCATTTTAAAGTTGTGATCCCAAATTAAGCTCAGAATCGCTAAAAAACGCTTCTAAAGGCCAGAAATCGCATTTTAAAGTTGTGATCCCAAATTAAGCTCAGAATGCCCGAAAAACGCTTCTAAAGGCCAGAAATCGCATTTTAAAGCTGTGATCCCAAATTAAGCTCAGAATGCCCAAAAAACGCTTCTAAAGGCCAGAAATCGCATTTTAAAGCTGTGATCCCAAATTAAGCTCAGAATGCCCGAAAAACGCTTCTGAAGGCCAGAAATCGCATTTTAAAGTTGTGATCCCAAATTAAGCTCAGAATGCCCGAAAAACGCTTCTAAAGGCCAGAAATCGCATTTTAAAGTTGTGATCCCAAATTAAGCTCAGAATGCCCGAAAAACGCTTCTAAAGGCCAGAAATCGCATTTTAAAGTTGTGATCCCAAATTAAGCTCAGAATGCCCGAAAAACGCTTCTAAAGGCCAGAAATCGCATTTTAAAGTTGTGATCCCAAATTAAGCTCAGAATCGCTAAAAAACGCTTCTAAAGGCCAGAAATCGCATTTTAAAGTTGTGATCCCAAATTAAGCTCAGAATCGCTAAAAAACGCTTCTAAAGGCCAGAAATCGCATTTTAAAGTTGTGATCCCAAATTAAGCTCAGAATGCCCGAAAAACGCTTCTAAAGGCCAGAAATCGCAATTTAAAGTTGTGATCCCAAATTAAGCTCAGAATCGCTAAAAAACGCTTCTAAAGGCCAGAAATCGCATTTTAAAGTTGTGATCCCAAATTAAGCTTAGAATGCCCAAAAAACGCTTCTAAAGGCCAGAAATCGCATTTTAAAGTTGTGATCCCAAATTAAGCTCAGAATCGCTAAAAAACGCTTCTAAAGGCCAGAAATCGCATTTTAAAGTTGTGATCCCAAATTAAGCTCAGAATGCCCGAAAAACGCTTCTAAAGGCCAGAAATCGCATTTTAAAGTTGTGATCCCAAATTAAGCTCAGAATGCCCGAAAAACGCTTCTAAAGGCCAGAAATCGCATTTTAAAGTTGTGATCCCAAATTAAGCTCAGAATCGCTAAAAAACGCTTCTAAAGGCCAGAAATCGCATTTTAAAGTTGTGATCCCAAATTAAGCTCAGAATGCCCGAAAAACGCTTCTAAAGGCCAGAAATCGCATTTTAAAGTTGTGATCCCAAATTAAGCTCAGAATGCCCGAAAAACGCTTCTAAAGGTTAAAAATCGCATTTTCAAGTTGTGATCCCAAATTAAGCTCAGAATGCCCGAAAAACGCTTCTAAAGGCCAGAAATCGCATTTTAAAGTTGTGATCCCAAATTAAGCTCAGAATGCCCGAAAAACGCTTCTAAAGGCCAGAAATCGCATTTTAAAGTTGTGATCCCAAATTAAGCTCAGAATGCCCGAAAAACGCTTCTAAAGGCCAGAAATCGCATTTTAAAGTTGTGATCCCAAATTAAGCTCAGAATGCCCGAAAAACGCTTCTAAAGGCCAGAAATCGCATTTTAAAGTTGTGATCCCAAATTAAGCTCAGAATGCCCAAAAAACGCTTCTAAAGGCCAGAAATCACATTTTAAAGTTGTGATCCCAAATTAAGCTCAGAATCGCTAAAAACCGCTTCTAAAGGCCAGAAATCGCATTTTAAAGTTGTGATCCCAAATTAAGCTCAGAATGCCCGAAAAACGCTTCTAAAGGCCAGAAATCGCATTTTAAAGTTGTGATCCCAAATTAAGCTCAGAATCGCTAAAAAACGCTTCTAAAGGCCAGAAATCGCATTTTAAAGTTGTGATCCCAAATTAAGCTCAGAATGCCCGAAAAACGCTTCTAAAGGCCAGAAATCGCATTTTAAAGTTGTGATCCCAAATTAAGCTCAGAATCGCTAAAAAACGCTTCTAAAGGCCAGAAATCGCATTTTAAAGTTGTGATCCCAAATTAAGCTCAGATTGCCCGAAAAACGCTTCTAAAGGCCAGAAATCGCATTTTAAAGTTGTGATCCCAAATTAAGCTCAGAATGCCCGAAAAACGCTTCTAAAGGCCAGAAATCGCATTTTAAAGTTGTGATCCCAAATTAAGCTCAGAATGCCCGAAAAACGCTTCTAAAGGCCAGAAATCGCATTTTAAAGTTGTGATCCCAAATTAAGCTCAGAATCGCTAAAAAACGCTTCTAAAGGCCAGAAATCGCATTTTAAAGTTGTGATCCCAAATTAAGCTCAGAATGCCCGAAAAACGCTTCTAAAGGCCAGAAATCGCATTTTAAAGTTGTGATCCCAAATTAAGCTCAGAATGCCCGAAAAACGCTTCTAAAGGCCAGAAATCGCATTTTAAAGTTGTGATCCCAAATTAAGCTCAGATTGCCCGAAAAACGCTTCTAAAGGCCAGAAATCGCATTTTAAAGTTGTGATCCCAAATTAAGCTCAGAATGCCCGAAAAACGCTTCTAAAGGCCAGAAATCGCATTTTAAAGTTGTGATCCCAAATTAAGCTCAGAATGCCCGAAAACCGCTTCTAAAGGCCAGAAATCGCATTTTAAAGTTGTGATCCCAAATTAAGCTCAGAATGCCCGAAAAACGCTTCTGAAGCCCAGAAATCGCATTTTAAAGTTGTGATCCCAAATTAAGCTCAGAATGCCCGAAAAACGCTTCTAAAGGCCAGAAATCGCATTTTAAAGTTGTGATCCCAAATTAAGCTCAGAATGCCCGAAAAACGCTTCTAAAGGCCAGAAATCGCATTTTAAAGTTGTGATCCCAAATTAAGCTCAGAATGCCCGAAAAACGCTTCTAAAGGCCAGAAATCGCATTTTAAAGTTGTGATCCCAAATTAAGCTCAGAATCGCTAAAAAACGCTTCTAAAGGCCAGAAATCGCATTTTAAAGTTGTGATCCCAAATTAAGCTCAGAATGCCCGAAAAACGCTTCTAAAGGCCAGAAATCGCATTTTAAAGTTGTGATCCCAAATTAAGCTCAGAATGCCCGAAAAACGCTTCTAAAGGCCAGAAATCGCATTTTAAAGTTGTGATCCCAAATTAAGCTCAGAATCGCTAAAAAACGCTTCTAAAGGCCAGAAATCGCATTTGAAAGTTGTGATCCCAAATTAAGCTCAGAATGCCCGAAAAACGCTTCTAAAGGCCAGAAATCGCATTTTAAAGTTGTGATCCCAAATTAAGCTCAGAATGCCCGAAAAACGCTTCTTAAGGCCAGAAATCGCATTTTAAAGTTGGGATCCCAAATTAAGCTCAGAATGCCCGAAAAACGCTTCTAAAGGCCAGAAATCGCATTTTAAAGTTGTGATCCCAAATTAAGCTCAGAATGCCCGAAAAACGCTTCTAAAGGCCAGAAATCGCATTTTAAAGTTGTGATCCCAAATTAAGCTCAGAATGCCCGAAAAACGCTTCTAAAGGCCAGAAATCGCATTTTAAAGTTGTGATCCCAAATTAAGCTCTGAATGCCCGAAAAACGCTTCTAAATCGCCAGAAATCGCATTTTAAAGTTGTGATCCCAAATTAAGCTCAGAATGCCCGAAAAACGCTTCTAAAGGCCAGAAATCGCATTTTAAAGTTGTGATCCCAAATTAAGCTCAGAATGCCCGAAAAACGCTTCTAAAGGCCAGAAATCGCATTTTAAAGTTGTGATCCCAAATTAAGCTCAGAATGCCCGAAAAACGCTTCTAAAGGCCAGAAATCGCATTTTAAAGTTGTGATCCCAAATTAAGCTCAGATTGCCCGAAAAACGCTTCTAAAGGCCAGAAATCGCATTTTAAAGTTGTGATCCCAAATTAAGCTCAGAATGCCCGAAAAACGCTTCTAAAGGCCAGAAATCGCATTTTAAAGTTGTGATCCCAAATTAAGCTCAGAATCGCTAAAAAACGCTTCTAAAGGCCAGAAATCGCATTTGAAAGTTGTGATCCCAAATTAAGCTCAGAATGCCCGAAAAACGCTTCTAAAGGCCAGAAATCGCATTTTAAAGTTGTGATCCCAAATTAAGCTCAGAATGCCCGAAAAACGCTTCTAAAGGCCAGAAATCGCATTTTAAAGTTGTGATCCCAAATTAAGCTCAGAATCGCTAAAAAACGCTTCTAAAGGCCAGAAATCGCATTTGAAAGTTGTGATCCCAAATTAAGCTCAGAATGCCCGAAAAACGCTTCTAAAGGCCAGAAATCGCATTTTAAAGTTGTGATCCCAAATTAAGCTCAGAATGCCCGAAAAACGCTTCTTAAGGCCAGAAATCGCATTTTAAAGTTGGGATCCCAAATTAAGCTCAGAATGCCCGAAAAACGCTTCTAAAGGCCAGAAATCGCATTTTAAAGTTGTGATCCCAAATTAAGCTCAGAATGCCCGAAAAACGCTTCTAAAGGCCAGAAATCGCATTTTAAAGTTGTGATCCCAAATTAAGCTCAGAATGCCCGAAAAACGCTTCTGAAGCCCAGAAATCGCATTTTAAAGTTGTGATCCCAAATTAAGCTCAGAATGCCCGAAAAACGCTTCTAAAGGCCAGAAATCGCATTTTAAAGTTGTGATCCCAAATTAAGCTCAGAATGCCCGAAAAACGCTTCTAAAGGCCAGAAATCGCATTTTAAAGTTGTGATCCCAAATTAAGCTCAGAATGCCCGAAAAACGCTTCTAAAGGCCAGAAATCGCATTTTAAAGTTGTGATCCCAAATTAAGCTCAGAATCGCTAAAAAACGCTTCTAAAGGCCAGAAATCGCATTTTAAAGTTGTGATCCCAAATTAAGCTCAGAATCGCTAAAAAACGCTTCTAAAGGTCAGAAATCGCATTTTAAAGTTGTGATCCCAAATTAAGCTCAGAATGCCCGAAAAACGCTTCTAAAGGCCAGAAATCGCATTTTAAAGTTGTGATCCCAAATTAAGCTCAGAATGCCCGAAAAACGCTTCTAAAGGCCAGAAATCGCATTTTAAAGTTGTGATCCCAAATTAAGCTCAGAATGCCCGAAAAACGCTTCTAAAGGCCAGAAATCGCATTTTAAAGTTGTGATCCCAAATTAAGCTCAGAATCGCTAAAAAACGCTTCTAAAGGCCAGAAATCGCATTTTAAAGTTGTGATCCCAAATTAAGCTCAGAATGCCCGAAAAACGCTTCTAAAGGCCAGAAATCGCATTTAAAAGTTGTGATCCCAAATTAAGCTCAGAATGCCCGAAAAACGCTTCTAAAGGCCAGAAATCGCATTTTAAAGCTGTGATCCCAAATTAAGCTCAGAATGCCCGAAAAACGCTTCTAAAGGCCAGAAATCGCATTTTAAAGTTGTGATCCCAAATTAAGCTCAGAATCGCTAAAAAACGCTTCTAAAGGCCAGAAATCGCATTTTAAAGTTGTGATCCCAAATTAAGCTCAGAATGCCCGAAAAACGCTTCTAAAGGCCAGAAATCGCATTTTAAAGTTGTGATCCCAAATTAAGCTCAGAATGCCCGAAAAACGCTTCTAAAGGCCAGAAATCGCATTTTAAAGTTGTGATCCCAAATTAAGCTCAGAATCGCTAAAAAACGCTTCTAAAGGCCAGAAATCGCATTTTAAAGTTGTGATCCCAAATTAAGCTCAGAATGCCCGAAAAACGCTTCTAAAGGCCAGAAATCGCATTTTAAAGTTGTGATCCCAAATTAAGCTCAGAATCGCTAAAAAACGCTTCTAAAGGCCAGAAATCGCATTTTAAAGTTGTGATCCCAAATTAAGCTCAGAATGCCCGAAAAACGCTTCTAAAGGCCAGAAATCGCATTTTAAAGTTGTGATCCCAAATTAAGCTCAGAATGCCCGAAAAACGCTTCTAAAGGCCAGAAATCGCATTTTAAAGTTGTGATCCCAAATTAAGCTCAGAATGCCCGAAAAACGCTTCTAAAGGCCAGAAATCGCATTTTAAAGTTGTGATCCCAAATTAAGCTCAGAATCGCTAAAAAACGCTTCTAAAGGCCAGAAATCGCATTTTAAAGTTGTGATCCCAAATTAAGCTCAGAATGCCCGAAAAACGCTTCTAAAGGCCAGAAATCGCATTTTAAAGTTGTGATCCCAAATTAAGCTCTGAATGCCCGAAAAACGCTTCTAAAGGCCAGAAATCGCATTTTAAAGTTGTGATCCCAAATTAAGCTCAGATTGCCCGAAAAACGCTTCTAAAGGCCAGAAATCGCATTTTAAAGTTGTGATCCCAAATTAAGCTCAGAATGCCCGAAAAACGCTTCTAAAGGCCAGAAATCGCATTTTAAAGTTGTGATCCCAAATTAAGCTCAGAATGCCCGAAAAACGCTTCTAAAGGCCAGAAATCGCATTTTAAAGTTGTGATCCCAAATTAAGCTCAGAATGCCCGAAAAACGCTTCTGAAGCCCAGAAATCGCATTTTAAAGTTGTGATCCCAAATTAAGCTCAGAATGCCCGAAAAACGCTTCTAAAGGCCAGAAATCGCATTTTAAAGTTGTGATCCCAAATTAAGCTCAGAATGCCCGAAAAACGCTTCTAAAGGCCAGAAATCGCATTTTAAAGTTGTGATCCCAAATTAAGCTCAGAATGCCCGAAAAACGCTTCTAAAGGCCAGAAATCGCATTTTAAAGTTGTGATCCCACATTAAGCTCAGAATCGCTAAAAAACGCTTCTAAAGGCCAGAAATCGCATTTTAAAGTTGTGATCCCAAATTAAGCTCAGAATGCCCGAAAAACGCTTCTAAAGGCCAGAAATCGCATTTTAAAGTTGTGATCCCAAATTAAGCTCAGAATGCCCGAAAAACGCTTCTAAAGGCCAGAAATCGCATTTTAAAGTTGTGATCCCAAATTAAGCTCAGAATCGCTAAAAAACGCTTCTAAAGGCCAGAAATCGCATTTGAAAGTTGTGATCCCAAATTAAGCTCAGAATGCCCGAAAAACGCTTCTAAAGGCCAGAAATCGCATTTTAAAGTTGTGATCCCAAATTAAGCTCAGAATGCCCGAAAAACGCTTCTTAAGGCCAGAAATCGCATTTTAAAGTTGGGATCCCAAATTAAGCTCAGAATGCCCGAAAAACGCTTCTAAAGGCCAGAAATCGCATTTTAAAGTTGTGATCCCAAATTAAGCTCAGAATGCCCGAAAAACGCTTCTAAAGGCCAGAAATCGCATTTTAAAGTTGTGATCCCAAATTAAGCTCAGAATGCCCGAAAAACGCTTCTAAAGGCCAGAAATCGCATTTTAAAGTTGTGATCCCAAATTAAGCTCAGAATGCCCGAAAAACGCTTCTAAAGGCCAGAAATCGCATTTTAAAGTTGTGATCCCAAATTAAGCTCAGATTGCCCGAAAAACGCTTCTAAAGGCCAGAAATCGCATTTTAAAGTTGTGATCCCAAATTAAGCTCAGAATGCCCGAAAAACGCTTCTAAAGGCCAGAAATCGCATTTTAAAGTTGTGATCCCAAATTAAGCTCAGAATGCCCGAAAAACGCTTCTAAAGGCCAGAAATCGCATTTTAAAGTTGTGATCCCAAATTAAGCTCAGATTGCCCGAAAAACGCTTCTAAAGGCCAGAAATCGCATTTTAAAGTTGTGATCCCAAATTAAGCTCAGAATGCCCGAAAAACGCTTCTAAAGGCCAGAAATCGCATTTTAAAGTTGTGATCCCAAATTAAGCTCAGAATGCCCGAAAAACGCTTCTAAAGGCCAGAAATCGCATTTTAAAGTTGTGATCCCAAATTAAGCTCAGAATGCCCGAAAAACGCTTCTAAAGGCCAGAAATCGCATTTTAAAGTTGTGATCCCAAATTAAGCTCAGAATGCCCGAAAAACGCTTCTAAAGGCCAGAAATCGCATTTTAAAGTTGTGATCCCAAATTAAGCTCAGAATCGCTAAAAAACGCTTCTTAAGGCCAGAAATCGCATTTTAAAGTTGTGATCCCAAATTAAGCTCAGAATCGCTAAAAAACGCTTCTAAAGGCCAGAAATCGCATTTTAAAGTTGTGATCCCAAATTAAGCTCAGAATGCCCGAAAAACGCTTCTAAAGGCCAGAAATCGCATTTTAAAGTTGTGATCCCAAATTAAGCTCAGAATGCCCGAAAAACGCTTCTAAAGGCCAGAAATCGCATTTTAAAGTTGTGATCCCAAATTAAGCTCAGAATGCCCGAAAAACGCTTCTAAAGGCCAGAAATCGCATTTTAAAGTTGTGATCCCAAATTAAGCTCAGAATCGCTAAAAAACGCTTCTAAAGGCCAGAAATCGCATTTTAAAGTTGTGATCCCAAATTAAGCTCAGAATGCCCGAAAAACGCTTCTAAAGGCCAGAAATCGCATTTTAAAGTTGTGATCCCAAATTAAGCTCAGAATGCCCGAAAAACGCTTCTAAAGGCCAGAAATCGCATTTAAAAGTTGTGATCCCAAATTAAGCTCAGAATGCCCGAAAAACGCTTCTAAAGGCCAGAAATCGCATTTTAAAGTTGTGATCCCAAATTAAGCTCAGAATGCCCGAAAAACGCTTCTAAAGGCCAGAAATCGCATTTTAAAGTTGTGATCCCAAATTAAGCTCAGAATCGCTAAAAAACGCTTCTAAAGGCCAGAAATCGCATTTTAAAGTTGTGATCCCAAATTAAGCTCAGAATGCCCGAAAAACGCTTCTAAAGGCCAGAAATCGCATTTTAAAGTTGTGATCCCAAATTAAGCTCAGAATGCCCGAAAAACGCTTCTAAAGGCCAGAAATCGCATTTTAAAGTTGTGATCCCAAATTAAGCTCAGAATGCCCGAAAAACGCTTTTAAAGGCCAGAAATCGCATTTTAAAGTTGTGATCCCAAATTAAGCTCAGAATCGCTAAAAAACGCTTCTAAAGGCCAGAAATCGCATTTGAAAGTTGTGATCCCAAATTAAGCTCAGAATGCCCGAAAAACGCTTCTAAAGGCCAGAAATCGCATTTTAAAGTTGTGATCCCAAATTAAGCTCAGAATGCCCGAAAAACGCTTCTAAAGGCCAGAAATCGCATTTTAAAGTTGTGATCCCAAATTAAGCTCAGAATGCCCGAAAAACGCTCCTAAAGGCCAGAAATCGCATTTTAAAGTTGTGATCCCAAATTAAGCTCAGAATCGCTAAAAAACGCTTCTAAAGGCCAGAAATCGCATTTTAAAGTTGTGATCCCAAATTAAGCTCAGAATCGCTAAAAAACGCTTCTAAAGGCCAGAAATCGCATTTTAAAGTTGTGATCCCAAATTAAGCTCAGAATGCCCGAAAAACGCTTCTAAAGGCCAGAAATCGCATTTTAAAGTTGTGATCCCAAATTAAGCTCAGAATCGCTAAAAAACGCTTCTAAAGGCCAGAAATCGCATTTTAAAGTTGTGATCCCAAATTAAGCTCAGAATGCGCGAAAAACGCTTCTAAAGGCCAGAAATCGCATTTTAAAGTTGTGATCCCAAATTAAGCTCAGAATCGCTAAAAAACGCTTCTAAAGGCCAGAAATCGCATTTTAAAGTTGTGATCCCAAATTAAGCTCAGAATGCCCGAAAAACGCTTCTAAAGGCCAGAAATCGCATTTTAAAGTTGTGATCCCAAAATAAGCTCAGAATGCCCGAAAAACGCTTCTAAAGGCCAGAAATCGCATTTTAAAGTTGTGATCCCAAATTAAGCTCAGAATGCCCGAAAAACGCTTCTAAAGGCCAGAAATCGCATTTTAAAGTTGTGATCCCAAATTAAGCTCAGAATGCCCGAAAAACGCTTCTAAAGGCCAGAAATCGCATTTTAAAGTTGTGATCCCAAATTAAGCTCAGAATCGCTAAAAAACGCTTCTAAAGGCCAGAAATCGCATTTTAAAGTTGTGATCCCAAATTAAGCTTAGAATGCCCGAAAAACGCTTCTAAAGGCCAGAAATCGCATTTCAAAGTTGTGATCCCAAATTAAGCTCAGAATGCCCGAAAAACGCTTCTGAAGCCCAGAAATCGCATTTTAAAGTTGTGATCCCAAATTAAGCTCAGAATCGCTAAAAAACGCTTCTATAGGCCATAAATCGCATTTTAAAGTTGTGATCCCAAATTAAGCTCAGAATGCCCGAAAAACGCTTCTAAAGGCCAGAAATCGCATTTTAAAGTTGTGATCCCAAATTAAGCTCAGAATGCCCGAAAAACGCTTCTAAAGGCCAGAAATCGCATTTTAAAGTTGTGATCCCAAATTAAGCTCAGAATGCCCGAAAAACGCTTCTAAAGGCCAGAAATCGCATTTTAAAGTTGTGATCCCAAATTAAGCTCAGAATGCCCGAAAAACGCTTCTAAAGGCCAGAAATCGCATTTTAAAGTTGTGATCCCAAATTAAGCTCAGAATGCCCGAAAAACGCTTCTAAAGGCCAGAAATCGCATTTTAAAGTTGTGATCCCAAATTAAGCTCAGAATCGCTAAAAAACGCTTCTAAAGGCCAGAAATCGCATTTTAAAGTTGTGATCCCAAATTAAGCTTAGAATGCCCGAAAAACGATTCTAAAGGCCAGAAATCGCATTTTAAAGTTGTGATCCCAAATTAAGCTCAGAATGCCCGAAAAACGCTTCTGAAGCCCAGAAATCGCATTTTAAAGTTGTGATCCCAAATTAAGCTCAGAATCGCTAAAAAACGCTTCTAAAGGCCAGAAATCGCATTTTAAAGTTGTGATCCCAAATTAAGCTCAGAATGCCCGAAAAACGCTTCTGAAGCCCAGAAATCGCATTTTAAAGTTGTGATCCCAAATTAAGCTCAGAATGCCCGAAAAACGCTTCTAAAGGCCAGAAATCGCATTTTAAAGTTGTGATCCCAAATTAAGCTCAGAATGCCCGAAAAACGCTTCTAAAGGCCAGAAATCGCATTTTAAAGTTGTGATCCCAAATTAAGCTCAGAATGCCCGAAAAACGCTTCTGAAGCCCAGAAATCGCATTTTAAAGTTGTGATCCCAAATTAAGCTCAGAATGCCCGAAAAACGCTTCTAAAGGCCATAAATCGCATTTTAAAGTTGTGATCCCAAATTAAGCTCAGAATCGCTAAAAAACGCTTCTAAAGGCCAGAAATCGCATTTTAAAGTTGTGATCCCAAATTAAGCTCAGAATGCCCGAAAAACGCTTCTAAAGGCCAGAAATCGCATTTTAAAGTTGTGATCCCAAATTAAGCTCAGAATGCCCGAAAAACGCTTCTAAAGGCCAGAAATCGCATTTTAAAGTTGTGATCCCAAATTAAGCTCAGAATGCCCGAAAAACGCTTCTAAAGGCCAGAAATCGCATTTTAAAGTTGTGATCCCAAATTAAGCTCAGAATGCCCGAAAAACGCTTCTAAAGGCCAGAAATCGCATTTTAAAGTTGTGATCCCAAATTAAGCTCAGAATGCCCGAAAAACGCTTCTAAAGGCCAGAAATCGCATTTTAAAGTTGTGATCCCAAATTAAGCTCAGAATCGCTAAAAAACGCTTCTAAAGGCCAGAAATCGCATTTTAAAGTTGTGATCCCAAATTAAGCTCAGAATCGCTAAAAAACGCTTCTAAAGGCCAGAAATCGCATTTTAAAGTTGTGATCCCAAATTAAGCTCAGAATGCCCGAAAAACGCTTCTAAAGGCCAGAAATCGCATTTTAAAGTTGTGATCCCAAATTAAGCTCAGAATGCCCGAAAAACGCTTCTAAAGGTTAGAAATCGCATTTTAAAGTTGTGATCCCAAATTAAGCTCAGAATGCCCGAAAAACGCTTCTAAAGGCCAGAAATCGCATTTTAAAGTTGTGATCCCAAATTAAGCTCAGAATGCCCAAAAAACGCTTCTAAAGGCCAGAAATCGCATTTTAAAGTTGTGATCCCAAATTAAGCTCAGAATCGCTAAAAAACGCTTCTAAAGGCCAGAAATCGCATTTTAAAGTTGTGATCCCAAATTAAGCTCAGAATGCCCGAAAAACGCTTCTAAAGGCCAGAAATCGCATTTTAAAGTTGTGATCCCAAATTAAGCTCAGAATGATCGAAAAACGCTTCTAAAGGCCAGAAATCGCATTTTAAAGTTGTGATCCCAAATTAAGCTCAGAATGCCCGAAAAACGCTTCTAAAGGCCAGAAATCGCATTTTAAAGTTGTGATCCCAAATTAAGCTCAGAATCGCTAAAAAACGCTTCTAAAGGCCAGAAATCGCATTTTAAAGTTGTGATCCCAAATTAAGCTCAGAATCGCTAAAAAACGCTTCTAAAGGCCAGAAATCGCATTTTAAAGTTGTGATCCCAAATTAAGCTCAGAATGCCTGAAAAACGCTTCTAAAGGCCAGAAATCGCATTTCAAAGTTGTGATCCCAAATTAAGCTCAGAATGCCCGAAAAACGCTTCTAAAGGCCAGAAATCGCATTTTAAAGTTGTGATCCCAAATTAAGCTCAGAATCGCTAAAAAACGCTTCTAAAGGCCAGAAATCGCATTTTAAAGTTGTGATCCCAAATTAAGCTCAGAATGCCCGAAAAACGCTTCTAAAGGCCAGAAATCGCATTTTAAAATTGTGATCCCAAATTAAGCTCAGAATGCCCGAAAAACGCTTCTAAAGGCCAGAAATCGCATTTTAAAGTTGTGATCCCAAATTAAGCTCAGAATCGCTAAAAAACGCTTCTAAAGGCCAGAAATCGCATTTTAAAGTTGTGATCCCAAATTAAGCTCAGAATGCCCGAAAAACGCTTCTAAATCGCCAGAAATCGCATTTTAAAGTTGTGATCCCAAATTAAGCTCAGAATGCCCGAAAAACGCTTCTAAAGGCCAGAAATCGCATTTTAAAGTTGTGATCCCAAATTAAGCTCAGAATGCCCGAAAAACGCTTCTAAAGGCCAGAAATCGCATTTTAAAGTTGTGATCCCAAATTAAGCTCAGAATGCCCGAAAAACGCTTCTAAAGGCCAGAAATCGCATTTTAAAGTTGTGATCCCAAATTAAGCTCAGAATCGCTAAAAAACGCTTCTAAAGGCCAGAAATCGCATTTTAAAGTTGTGATCCCAAATTAAGCTCAGAATGCCCGAAAAACGCTTCTAAAGGCCAGAAATCGCATTTTAAAGCTGTGATCCCAAATTAAGCTCAGAATGCCCGAAAAACGCTTCTAAAGGCCAGAAATCGCATTTTAAAGTTGTGATCCCAATAAGCTCAGAATCGCTAAAAAACGCTTCTAAAGGCCAGAAATCGCATTTTAAAGTTGTGATCCCAAGTTAAGCTCAGAATCGCTAAAAAACGCTTCTAAAGGCCAGAAATCGCATTTTAAAGTTGTAATCCCAAATTAAGCTCAGAATGCCCGAAAAACGCTTCTAAAGGCCAGAAATCGCATTTTAAAGTTGTGATCCCAAATTAAGCTCAGAATGCCCGAAAAACGCTTCTAAAGGCCAGAAATCGCATTTTAAAGTTGTGATCCCAAATTAAGCTCAGAATCGCTAAAAAACGCTTCTAAAGGCCAGAAATCGCATTTTAAAGTTGTGATCCCAAATTAAGCTTAGAATGCCCGAAAAACGCTTCTAAAGGCCAGAAATCGCATTTCAAAGTTGTGATCCCAAATTAAGCTCAGAATGCCCGAAAAACGCTTCTGAAGCCCAGAAATCGCATTTTAAAGTTGTGATCCCAAATTAAGCTCAGAATCGCTAAAAAACGCTTCTATAGGCCATAAATCGCATTTTAAAGTTGTGATCCCAAATTAAGCTCAGAATGCCCGAAAAACGCTTCTAAAGGCCAGAAATCGCATTTTAAAGTTGTGATCCCAAATTAAGCTCAGAATGCCCGAAAAACGCTTCTAAAGGCCAGAAATCGCATTTTAAAGTTGTGATCCCAAATTAAGCTCAGAATGCCCGAAAAACGCTTCTAAAGGCCAGAAATCGCATTTTAAAGTTGTGATCCCAAATTAAGCTCAGAATGCCCGAAAAACGCTTCTAAAGGCCAGAAATCGCATTTTAAAGTTGTGATCCCAAATTAAGCTCAGAATCGCTAAAAAACGCTTCTATAGGCCAGAAATCGCATTTTAAAGTTGTGATCCCAAATTAAGCTCAGAATGCCCGAAAAACGCTTCTGAAGCCCAGAAATCGCATTTTAAAGTTGTGATCCCAAATTAAGCTCAGAATCGCTAAAAAACGCTTCTAAAGGCCAGAAATCGCATTTTAAAGTTGTGATCCCAAATTAAGCTCAGAATGCCCGAAAAACGCTTCTGAAGCCCAGAAATCGCATTTTAAAGTTGTGATCCCAAATTAAGCTCAGAATGCCCGAAAAACGCTTCTAAAGGCCAGAAATCGCATTTTAAAGTTGTGATCCCAAATTAAGCTCAGAATGCCCGAAAAACGCTTCTAAAGGCCAGAAATCGCATTTTAAAGTTGTGATCCCAAATTAAGCTCAGAATGCCCGAAAAACGCTTCTGAAGCCCAGAAATCGCATTTTAAAGTTGTGATCCCAAATTAAGCTCAGAATGCCCGAAAAACGCTTCTAAAGGCCATAAATCGCATTTTAAAGTTGTGATCCCAAATTAAGCTCAGAATCGCTAAAAAACGCTTCTAAAGGCCAGAAATCGCATTTTAAAGTTGTGATCCCAAATTAAGCTCAGAATGCCCGAAAAACGCTTCTAAAGGCCAGAAATCGCATTTTAAAGTTGTGATCCCAAATTAAGCTCAGAATGCCCGAAAAACGCTTCTAAAGGCCAGAAATCGCATTTTAAAGTTGTGATCCCAAATTAAGCTCAGAATGCCCGAAAAACGCTTCTAAAGGCCAGAAATCGCATTTTAAAGTTGTGATCCCAAATTAAGCTCAGAATGCCCGAAAAACGCTTCTAAAGGCCAGAAATCGCATTTTAAAGTTGTGATCCCAAATTAAGCTCAGAATGCCCGAAAAACGCTTCTAAAGGCCAGAAATCGCATTTTATAGTTGTGATCCCAAATTAAGCTCAGAATCGCTAAAAAACGCTTCTAAAGGCCAGAAATCGCATTTTAAAGTTGTGATCCCAAATTAAGCTCAGAATCGCTAAAAAACGCTTCTAAAGGCCAGAAATCGCATTTTAAAGTTGTGATCCCAAATTAAGCTCAGAATGCCCGAAAAACGCTTCTAAAGGCCAGAAATCGCATTTTAAAGTTGTGATCCCAAATTAAGCTCAGAATGCCCGAAAAACGCTTCTAAAGGTTAGAAATCGCATTTTAAAGTTGTGATCCCAAATTAAGCTCAGAATGCCCGAAAAACGCTTCTAAAGGCCAGAAATCGCATTTTAAAGTTGTGATCCCAAATTAAGCTCAGAATGCCCAAAAAACGCTTCTAAAGGCCAGAAATCGCATTTTAAAGTTGTGATCCCAAATTAAGCTCAGAATCGCTAAAAAACGCTTCTAAAGGCCAGAAATCGCATTTTAAAGTTGTGATCCCAAATTAAGCTCAGAATGCCCGAAAAACGCTTCTAAAGGCCAGAAATCGCATTTTAAAGTTGTGATCCCAAATTAAGCTCAGAATGCCCGAAAAACGCTTCTAAAGGCCAGAAATCGCATTTTAAAGTTGTGATCCCAAATTAAGCTCAGAATGCCCGAAAAACGCTTCTAAAGGCCAGAAATCGCATTTTAAAGTTGTGATCCCAAATTAAGCTCAGAATCGCTAAAAAACGCTTCTAAAGGCCAGAAATCGCATTTTAAAGTTGTGATCCCAAATTAAGCTCAGAATCGCTAAAAAACGCTTCTAAAGGCCAGAAATCGCATTTTAAAGTTGTGATCCCAAATTAAGCTCAGAATGCCCGAAAAACGCTTCTAAAGGCCAGAAATCGCATTTCAAAGTTGTGATCCCAAATTAAGCTCAGAATGCCCGAAAAACGCTTCTAAAGGCCAGAAATCGCATTTTAAAGTTGTGATCCCAAATTAAGCTCAGAATCGCTAAAAAACGCTTCTAAAGGCCAGAAATCGCATTTTAAAGTTGTGATCCCAAATTAAGCTCAGAATGCCCGAAAAACGCTTCTAAAGGCCAGAAATCGCATTTTAAAATTGTGATCCCAAATTAAGCTCAGAATGCCCGAAAAACGCTTCTAAAGGCCAGAAATCGCATTTTAAAGTTGTGATCCCAAATTAAGCTCAGAATCGCTAAAAAACGCTTCTAAAGGCCAGAAATCGCATTTTAAAGTTGTGATCCCAAATTAAGCTCAGAATGCCCGAAAAACGCTTCTAAAGGCCAGAAATCGCATTTTAAAGCTGTGATCCCAAATTAAGCTCAGAATGCCCGAAAAACGCTTCTAAAGGCCAGAAATCGCATTTTAAAGTTGTGATCCCAATAAGCTCAGAATCGCTAAAAAACGCTTCTAAAGGCCAGAAATCGCATTTTAAAGTTGTGATCCCAAGTTAAGCTCAGAATCGCTAAAAAACGCTTCTAAAGGCCAGAAATCGCATTTTAAAGTTGTGATCCCAAATTAAGCTCAGAATGCCCGAAAAACGCTTCTAAAGGCCAGAAATCGCATTTTAAAGTTGTGATCCCAAATTAAGCTCAGAATGCCCGAAAAACGCTTCTAAAGGCCAGAAATCGCATTTTAAAGTTGTGATCCCAAATTAAGCTCAGAATGCCCGAAAAACGCTTCTAAAGGCCAGAAATCGCATTTTAAAGTTGTGATCCCAAATTAAGCTCAGAATGCCCGAAAAACGCTTCTAAAGGCCAGAAATCGCATTTTAAAGTTGTGATCCCAAATTAAGCTCAGAATCGCTAAAAAACGCTTCTAAAGGCCAGAAATCGCATTTTAAAGTTCTGATCCCAAATTAAGCTCAGAATGCCCGAAAAACGCTTCTAAAGGCCAGAAATCGCATTTTAAAGTTGTGATCCCAAATTAAGCTCAGAATGTGTGTGTGTGTGTGTGTTCCTTCCAACGACCCCCTGAGCTGGCAGGTATGTTATGCAAAAGAGTGAATTTTAATCATTCTGATTAAAATAGTTCAATTGCGGGTGCTGGTGGTGTTAGCTCTATTGAAATTTCAGAAACCCATTTCAGAATGACAGAGACCTAGCTGCACATTCCGAGGTTACTTTCCTTGTCAATAAGCCCCGCCTGATCATAGCCGCATGACCAAATGGGTCATGTAATTATGATTAGACTTTCCAACTTTTATTGTTGACATATTCGAGTAGTAACCACATATAATTGCTCAATTATATTAAATTAGTACCCTAATATATCCAATAAAAGATGGACGTGTATTTAGTTAATGATTTAATTCATATATGAGATTTATTATATTGTATGTGTTGAATAAAAAAAAATAGAAAGACAATTTTTGAAACAAAAATGAATATGCTACTTAGCGGAGCTGGAATGGAAATATCGTTAATATACGTACAACATTTTTTGAGAATATTGATTAATTAATTGTATACATAATAATTGAGGCGCTCAGGATCAAAAGGTGTCAGTGCCCTAATGATAGTTCCGAGAACACGTTCTTCAAGTTTGTCGAGGTGCTCTATTTTTCCCATTCATTTTTCAAAATTCTATCAATATTGATTCAATCAAAAAGCCGTTATAAAAAAATTAAGATATTTAAAAAAATATTAAGATCTTTAGGTATTAAGAATCGATTGATATATTAAATTTAAAATTAATGGTTTCGGCATTTGCATCTCTCCGGTCCTGAGGACCTCAATTAAAATAACTACATAATACTACCGTCAATACTACTGAACAACGGTTAAAAACCAAGGTTAAATATTAACATAAGTTTAATGAGTATAATTAGGAATACATTTAAGAAGAGGGAACTGGAAGCATAATTACAAAATAATGAGGAACAACTAGTCAAAATGTTAGATTATAAAATGTCAAAAGAGTTCTTAAAATTATGTTCAAAACTAGAGTACCTGTTATGAAGATAACATGGGATAATATGAGAGACGACATACAGCTGAAATAAAATGTTTAATGTGAAAGACATTCAAAGCGTTGACTATTAATAGATCCTCTGAATTTTCATGTTGCTCTCTTATATCCTTGAAAATTGGAGGAAAAAAAAATTGTATGTTGACGGATGTTGATTAAATAAAATAAAAAAAAGAAAAAGGAAAGATTAAAAGCCTGAAAAATATAATATGTAGCATGAAAAAATGGTGTGATAATGCCCTCAATTCCATAAACGATGAGCTGTAAGAAATTAAAACTTATTGAAGTTCTTTTAATTGCTATCCGACGTGGATTTATCCAATTATGTACTACAAATTTAACTGTTTATTTGCTACCCATCAGCAATGACCTGGAAAAATAGTTATTTAGTTAAGTTTAAAAACAAAAACAAAACTTTAATCTAGTGCTATCAAGTTTTTACATACTCTTGTCTTAAGTTCAATGAAAAAAGCGATGCAGTACTTTAAATCAATGTTTGTAATCGAACTTGTAATATGAGTTCAATAAAATGCAAAAAAACTGATTAATGATGATTGGTTCGATTAAATAAAATGGATAATTGATATAAAATCCTATATCGTTTAGTTGCCAATTAATCTTATAATAATCATTTACTCAACCCTGTTACTTCAATAATGTATTTAATAATTTGCTGTTCATATTACCGTTATAAACTCTGAAGGTATGGGTGTGTTTGCAATAACTGTCATTTTAAATTAAGACTTTTCTTGTATGTTGACTTGTACACAAGATTGTGTAGAATAAACATATCGAAATATTTCATATGCTGAAACATTTCGCGCCTTCCAGTCTAATGTCACGCTGCAGTATTTAATATGCGAAAGGGAATTTTCTATCTCTTTCTTCCAGGATGAATTATTGCATTACATTGCGCTCATTGAAGACCGGCACTAGTAGGTGCGTCAGGGTTGCCCAAACATTGTGTTGAGAAGTATCAATAAAATTGTTGTGGTTATGTTGCGGTACCAATTTATATTTTTTTTGATCAACGGTAAAAAGCTAATATTTTAAAAACAATTTTGCATTACCATTTACTATTAATTTTCAGTATGTTGCATCGAGCTAGCTTAATATGTTCAATTTAAAAAAAAAAAATGAACTTTCAAGGTTTTTCACTATTGAAGATTAAATTTAAAGTAATAATCAATACTAAACTAAACAAAAGCGAAATTTGGAATATAAAAATAATATACTTTGAATGAAAATAGATTTTTTTTTGAATAATCATTTTGGGTTTGAGAACTGCTGTGCTCTATGTAGAAGAATGAAAGTATAAGCAAGGATGGAAGAAGTGGTATAGACGGACGAGATGCACTTGATGTTGACGTGAAACATCATCTATATTTTAAAAATGTGAACCAGTTGACTTTTCCACAAAAATTAAAACATGAAATATATTTTTAACTTGTCGCAAAATAAAGAAAATAAAAAGAAGATAAAAAGAAGAAATAGGGTGAGGTACTTATCTTCGGGTTGACTTCTTTGTTTGACGGGACGTATTTTCAATCCATCCTTCACACACTCGTGAAAACTTTTTCAGACATGGGATAGGTCTTTCGTATGAGCAAGACGGAATAACACGGATAGTTTTCGTTTTCCGGCGTATGTAATGTAAAAGATAGAGAGAAACAACAACACTCGCGTCGGCAACTGGTGTTATTTTTACGTGGAACAAATGTAATAAATTTTTTTTTTTTCATCATAATTTAAAGCACCGGCAAGATTTTTCAAGTGAAATTGAACACTCATTCAGCAAAGCACTACGAACTACACAACACAGTTTGATTCAACGCGAAAAAACACTTATAAATCCTCGGAAAAATGCCGATTAAACGCAACCCGAAAAAAACGCGTGCATGGCCAACCAGAGTGCAAAAAGGGAAGAATGGCATCTAAATGTTAAATTCCCAGAAAAAAAAAAAAAAAAAAAAAAAAAAAAAAAAAAAAGGCCATTATAAAATAAAATTCAGATAAAATACATATTGAATTTTCCTCTCAGCCAAATCGATGACGAAATCGGCCAACCACTACAATTTGCTAAATTGAACACATTCCAAAAATTCTATACACTTGTGGAAAGTTGTGTTCGTAACTTCTTCGGAGTTTCTCATTAAGCGAAATATTCCGATAACAGTAAGAATAATCCAAATTAGGAGACAGTTGGTCTCGAGACGGTCTAAATGTCTCACATTTTATTCGGGAGACACTGAGACACAACATCAGACGACAAGGTTCGTTTCACAAAAAAAATATTACAAAGCGAAACACTAAATATGTAACTGTCCCTATTCGCCACGTTCGGGGGGATGAACAAAAACTAATGTTTAGAAATTGATGGTTAAAAACCCTTGCAATTTTTTTTTCTGAATTAAGTTTTGTTCAGACCCACAAAAGAAAAAAAAAAAAAGAATTGCGGAAAACGGCCAAAAATCGTTCAAATTCACTCCATTTTACGGTAACTTTTTATAAAAAATTTCAAAACAAAGCGCTTAATTAAACTACAGCGTGTTAATTGAGCCAAATGTTACAGTTTCGGATGGTTTGGAGAGAACTACGGAATGTAATAGTAATAAGTAAAATACCGTTTAAAAGTTTTAATTTTTTTTTTTTTTTGAAAATTTGACCGATCTTTGGTTTAAATTTTGAGCAACCATCTGCAGTCAAATTTTACCGAGAAATTAGCGTTGAACCGAAAAATTCCGTGCTAGCAAAACCTACATTACAACTTGAAAGGGAACGACCTAAGCTCTCATTTTCATAGTAAATAGTACCTAAAAAATCTGAAACTGGCAAAGGTTTCTGAATTTTTATGTTTCTTAAAACGGCGGGATAGCTTTTTCTCAGCCTCTCAGCCAATTCATTGCCGAATTCGGCTAACATTGCAGTTAAAAATAATCTCACTAAAACAACAATTAGCTAAATTTTAAACATTTTGAAAGCTGTGGAAACCATGGAAAACTGTGTTGTAAACTTATTTAAGTTGTATTTGCGAAAATAGGAGTAGGTATACATTTTCTCTGGTTTGCTCATTAAGAATAATACGAAATTGGAATTTTTGATTGAATTTCTTGCGTTCAGAACTTCAGAGACCGATATGAGATTCTCAGACGCTTCCTAATTGAATCCGAGGAAGCTGAAGAATGCAGACGAAACGAGACGCGCATTTTCAATGCCACCGCGGCGCAAGGGTGATGTCACTCGAATAAATTCACCCGGTAAACTTGTTGCGAAAATTCACAACTATTCGACGAAGAGACGCAACATCGCATCGCGGTGGTCGCCCAGAAGTTTATGAATGATTTATTTTCGAATTTACAATAATGTTTTCCCATGGGGCTTGGTTTGTAAATCGAGTTGGTGTTTTTATTTTTCGCTAAATGAATTATTATTTTCCTTCCACAACCCTCGGAGCGCTAAACTGGATGGCTGTGCTCCACATCTGGGCTTCTTCTTCTGGGATGGGGCTTCTCAACAACTGCCTGAAGTCTGAAGCCTGAAGGAGGAACATCTTTGTCGCTCTAGTGGCGTTACATCAGATTCCAAGCAAATGGCAACGGCCAACGAACAACGGTGAATGTGAGTGAAGTCAGAGGATGTCCCTCATTTAGTAGTATTATTAGATTGTAATTTACCCTGATCGATTGCCGGCTGGCGGACTAATTCCATCATCCCTTCATTGGACATTAAATATGTCGAGGGAATCGGTGTAGGGAAATCGGAATAAACAGAACCCGTAGAATGGAAACTCGTTTTCTTGGGTGGTTTATAGGGGGGTAATCAGCAAATGTTTTGCATCGCAACCACAAGCAACTGGCTGTAATCGATATCATACTTTATGTACCTCAACATCGACTTTGTTACATGACCGTACATTAAATAGATTATGCCAACGTAATGTTTGTGCAAATATGAATGTTTAGAGTCATAACGCGTGGAATTTAAATTATTTTTTCCTATTTATTTTATTTTGAATCCTGTTTATCTGTAAACCTTCTGCTTTTGCATTTTCAATTCAGATTTCAAATTGATTATTGATTTTTTTTTCAAAACCATTGCGTTTTCAATATTTCGAACTGAGCACACCGAATTTTGATATCCTAGGCAGAAATGAAAATTAAACTTTAACTAGACATTTCAATAATGTTGTTATTTTCAATTTTGATTTCACATTTGTTCATGTTTCATTGTTAAGAATAAGTTATTTTTTTAATCGAAGAAGTTACAAAAAAAATTGAAACTAAATATTTCAATTTCAATTCTCAGATTTTAACTTAGAATGTGAAGTTTACAAGACTACTTCCGTTCCAAGCAAAAGTTTTTTTTTTTTCTTATTAGGCCGGAACTAATTTCAAATCCTTCTTTTGTCACTCGGAGTTGGAACATCGCGAGGGGGGGGGGGGGACAATAAAAAATAATGCGAAAAACAATTAAATTGGAATAAATTGCACAAAAGCTTGTATGCAACAAAACTGCAAACTATATCATTGCACAAAACCTATGAATCAAGTATGTAATCTTTTTATCGAAAAATTCAATAAAATCGAGAATACACATGGTAAAATTACTTCCATCTTCAAAAATTTGTTTTTTGGTCTCGTAATCATTCGGATACTTGAATTTTTGATCAAAATTTCCATGATATACTTAAAACTTTATTTTTCCCCCCTTCGGGTTTTTGGAAATTCCGAAGGGGGGGGGGGGGGGGGGGGTGACAAAAGAAGAAATTGATATTTAATCCAGCCTTATAGAGACTTTCAGCCTTGGGCTGGTTCGTCTCTTTCTAAGCGCACATCTTTCGAAGTAATGATGGCTAGCATCTCACAAATGCTAAAACCACCAGACCACAGAAAGTGTACTATGTATGCCATGACCGGGATTCGATCTCATGAATTTTGGCGTAGATTACTTGAACTCTAACCACTACGCCGAAGCCGCTGGCTTCCAAGCAAAAGTGTCGCATATGACTTTTGGGTCATTTTCATTTTTTGCTGGAAACGGTTCCTTTTAGTGTTAACTTTCTATTAAATACACGAAGAGAAGTACACTTTGTTCTGAACTTGTGCGAAAGTTTCATCAAGGTACTTGTCTCTATGTTGATTTGATTCAAATTTGACGGGCATTTGATTTAAATTTTTTAATCACAAAAAACGTTTTCGTTTATTTTCCACTGGCACGGGGGCACACTTTTACCTGATAAACAAACAAAACCGTCACCAGTGACGACGCAGATAATGTAAATGCATGGTCCCGGGCGACGATTTTGTTTGTTTATGAAGTTTGCTACCTCCGTGCCAGTAGAAAATAAACGAAAACGCTTAAAGTCATGTACTCATAATTGATCGATTATATTCGTATTTTCGTGGATTTTGAAAAGTGAAAAAACGAAAACTTCAATAATTTTTTTCTCTGAAGTCTAAATTACTCGCAGTCTTGGGGAAAGTTGATTATTGTGCTAACACTTTTATTTTCAAAATATTGATAACTAGCTGACCCGGTAAACTTCTTTTTTTTTTAATGTCTTTATTATAGAGAATTTCAGCTTTTAGCTGGTTCATCTCTTTGGTAAACTTCGTTTTACCCGTTACTTAATAAATCGTTGGAAAAAGTTTACAGTTCTTAAACTTTTCGTGCTCGTGAATCAGTTTTCATGAAAATCGTCTTCAAGTTGTTCGAGTTTTGTCTCGTTTCTAGGTGATTTTGTATAGGAGCCTCCCCCTTCCATAAAAAGTAATAATCTCGAAACTATTATACAAACCATCTCTGGCCCGAAAAACTCTCGGATACCAAATTTCACTACATTTCGACCGTCCGTTTATACGTGATGGTGTTACAAAGAAAACGCTTCCTTTTTTATATATAAGATGTGGAAAAAGATAATTTTGTATGGGGACCCCCTTCCATGAAAAGTAAGATCCTCGAAACAATTATACAAACCATCTTTGGCCCGAAAAACCCTCGGATACCAAATTTCACTTAAAATCGACCGTCCGTTTATACGTGATGGCGTTACAAAGAAAACGCTTCCATTTTTACATATAAGATACATAGCAAAAGATATGATTTTGTATGGGGACCCCCTTTCCACAAAAAGTGAGATTCTTGAAACTATTATACAAACTATCTCTGACCCGAAAAACCCTCGGATACCAAATTTCACTTCATTCCGACCGACCGTTTATACGTGATGGTGTTACAAAGAAAACGCCTCCATTTTTATATATAAGATGTTGTGCCAAAAAAGTGCAAATTTTTTTTTTTTGTTTCGATTATAGTCGTTTTACCATCTTTATGGCATTCGCGACTTTATCAACGTTACAGTTGGCGGATCGTTATTGAAAAACTTATCCGGTACAACTGTGTTCGAGGTTTACTCTTGGGCTCGAACTCGCGGACATCGGCTCAGGAGACAACAGACTTGCCAACTGAGCTATATCACAAGCCCAAAAAAAAAAAAAAAGTGCAAATTGTTGTTCAATTTTTAAATAAAAATGTTTTTTTTGTTTCAATCAACCTTTTTTTCTCACTGTGTAATCATTTTGGCTTTTAAGGTAATGCAATCCTGGTAGAAGTTATTCTAAGTATGACGGTTCTGACGAAAATAACATTCGTAGAATGAATTTTTAAATGCTAGATTGTGTAAAACTCAAACTTATGTAATTTTTCTAATAAAATTAGTTCTATTTCTCAATTGTTGTGTATCTGCTATGAAAATGTATCCGTTTAAAGTTTTTTCTAACACCGGTTGGGAGTGTGTGTTTTAGCCGATTTCAAAATTTAAAATTGTGCTAAAACAGGCATACCTAAACCAATATTTACGCCTGTACCGTTGTAGATGCTCTAAGATAAGGTTGCCAGATTGCCCTGCCCGGTTGCCCGGATTTTGCCCGGATTTATTCACTTTATTCGCAAAACACCTTGCGAAACCTAAAATGCGATTCAAAATCCGTCGATGAGTTTTAATAAAAAAAAAATTTTCAATTTTTTTCTTGATTTTTGTTGAGTAATTTCTAGGTTTAAAAAAAAATTTGCTCGGATGTTGGCCGGATTTATGATCGGCACTTTTGAAATCAAATGCCCGGATTTTGCAAGGATTTTATAAAAAAAATTGTCCAGCCCGGATACGTGCTGAAAAATTTTTGGCAGCCTTACTCTAAGAGCAATAAGATAAAACTATCTAAGGTAGGCTTGCCAGATGTTTTCGAAAACAAGCGGAACATTTTGGGGAAAAAAGTGGGATATTTTAGAGACTTTGAAAAACCCTTATTTTAATAGACAAATGCATACAATGCCGTTCATAAAAATAAGATGCAAGCAGGGTTGCCAAAATTTTTTTTTTTCAAAAATCAAGATCTAGTGAAATAAAAATCAGACTACGTCAAAATAACGGAAACTTCGCTCAAACTGATGACCTTTTTTCTTGGTCGTCGCTCCACATTTTCACTTCGGCAATGTTACCTTATCCATTTCCTTACTACCCATTTTTCATCAGACATATTTTGAAAAATCAGGGAAATTAAATGGCTTATCAGGTTGTCAGGCTTAGCCTCGTAAAATCAGACAAATCCTGAAAAATCAGGCCCATTGGCATCTCTGGATGCAAGTGCAGTTTACTTCAACTTCAAACTTCCGTGATTTTAATTATGAAGATATGTAATTTTTTTCAATTTTTCTACTAACCATAGATCAACTATTATCACAAGAAATTTAAAGCTTCTAAAATATTTGTGTCCGACTTTTATCAATATCTCAAGATATATTCCTTGCATAGTTTTAAAATTTTACTGGATGATTTTTGGAAAACAAAACTAACATGAGTAAAGTTTTTGAAAATTCTATCGGCTCGATCAATATTTACGTGAAGTACAATATTTTGAGCTTGAACCAAAAAGTACAACTTTTATTGAAATTTGGACGAGTGGTATTTCAAAATCATATTTCTATCCAAAAACTTGCTAATTAATTTAAATCAATTTTTTTTTCATGGAGTCCTATTGCTCGATTTTTTAAATTTATCTATGAGAATCAGAAACTTTAAAAAAACTATCTCACGATGTTATCATCATTGTGTTATCATCGAATGATAACTTTATTACATTATATAAAAATAAAAATTGAATAAGTATTGAGGTATACAAATGTTGCACTTAATCCTACTGTTGCATGATGCCCCTTTTGACGGTATATGATGTAACCTGTAAAAAAACTAGGCACAATTTGTTTGTTTGGATAACATGCCGATATTAAGCCTATCCCTTTTCTGATACCTAACCCATTTCTGGCAGAAAACATTGTAAAATGTCTAGTTTGAACTGTTTAATTAGATAAAATTTGTGGTTTAAAAATTAGTTAAGTAGAAAAATTCATTCGCGTTTCTCTCGATTGCACGTTTTTTCACATGGGATAATTTTGCATTACACTGATAAAAAAATAATCTGAATTCTCATTCATTAATGAATTGAAACACATTGTGAACCAAATACGAGAAATCTTGTTATTTTCTGCTTGCCGCTAGTGTGCTTCTCTTAAAGCTTAATTCCAATGTTACAATTTAATGATTCATCATCATTCAACAAATGTTTTATTTTTGGCTATTTTTCGATCTAAGATTTCAAGCAAACAACTTTCTTTTTGAAATGTTCGACGTTTCGACCCTTTTGGTGGTCTTCCTCAAGGGTATTGTCTAACGGTTGTTATAGTCAGATTTCGTTTTTTTTCCAACGTTCAGGTGTCCAGTCCTTGCTGCTCTTTTTTTCAATCAGGATTTAAAAACAGTTACAGTTACAGTTGTATACAGTTATGTATATACGGCTAATAGGTACTGAAATGCTGATATACTGCCCATATGTGGCCATTAACAGTGCAGTGCTTAATGGTTTGTTGGGAATGAACATGGCCCATCAAGGAGAAAACGTTTCACGCGGTAAAAAGTCGGTAGATGGCACGCTACAGCTGCTGCAATTTACTAGGGAGGTTTTTGGGCGAGAAGCAAACTGGTCACTATCTCTTTTGTTTATATGTTGTCGATATGGCATAAACATTAGGTACAACTACATTGTTTACGTCAATTGACAGATGCAAGTTAGAGTTATCTACAAAAAAAAAATCCTTAACCCATTCCTTCCCATGGTAGCACAGGTGATCCACAACTTCGCACAGGTCGCATTTGAACTGGGCGCTTTGGATCAACACTATTTTCTCAGCGAATGTGCAGGTATGAATCATAGCACAAAATTTGAAGAACATCGATTCACTAGTCTTGGCTCGGCAGATCAAAAGCTGAGCAAAAGTTGTTTTTTTTATTTAAATCAAGTCGTTATTTGATGTTCAATAATTTCACAAGTTTTTATGATTATCCTCAAACGAAAATACTGACGTGCAGAAAATTGCTTGTGTTAGCAAAATCAAACGATGGTTTGCCTAGATTTCCACTGAAACATATAAATTTTTGTATTAGTAAAGTGGATCACAGCCCACAGGTGATACACTGGGAACAAAACGTACTTTTCATCTTGCTAAGTTTTTATCAATACTCATGATAATCATTCCGTCAAAAGTTTTGTTCTCTTCAGGATAGCTATTTCATGTACTAAAATAACCACTGCGGTCTGAAAAAATATTGAAAGTTATGTGATTTAAAAAAAAATTAATATTCAGTTTTTTTTTCTCTCGCCATGTATCATGGCGGCCATTGTTCAAGACAAAAATAAAAATTCCAAAAATTTCAATTATTTGACTTCGAGGGCTGAATATACCCAAGAAATATTTTACAAAATAAGAAGATCGTTTTAGTTTGTGATAAATGAGGTGATGGAATTCCATGTATTTTTGCCGTTATTTCTAATTTTTCATTTGCACCCTCCGCGTTGTTATCTTCCCAATGGAGCATATATGATCCACCTAAAAACCCAAATTTATCAACTGGATGATACAAATAGATCAAAATCATGCATCTTTTGTCCTAGAACTTTAGTTGTTAATAAATATTTCTATTCTGAAAACGTGAAAAACCTCGTGGGAAAAAAGGGTTTATAATAAAAAAAAATGTTTATTGATTTTTTAATCATACAAAATTGCAGGAAATGAAGATCACGACCTGTAACATCAGGCCAACATACCTCAGTAAAAGAATGAATACCTTGCATCGTTCTCATCGATACCCTTAAAAATGAAAAAAAAATTGCACATGGGGACTGATGTGCGTAGAAAGACATTTGAATCGATTTAAATACTTCCCAATTTTGAACGTCTTCTTCTGAAAACTGTGTTCTCGTTAATTTTTTGTTTAAATTCATTCATCTTCAAGCCACAATAAAAGCTACTGAACATCGTCTGGTGTGGAGGCAAAATTCTTTGGGTGATGTAGTTTATTTACTCTCGTTCGCTTCCCCCCAGTTTCACGTTGTACCTTTTATAGTAGTAAGTTCCATGTCGATTCTCACCGGTCGGTGCTTGTACAATTTCCTTCCAACCTGTGCTGTCTGCTGTGCCAGAGTTCCCCGACGACGACGCCTTCAGTTGTTTACCATTCGCCGGCGTGTTCGGAACGTTTTCGACCCTTCCCTAGTTGGCAAACGCGAGCCGCGCAAAACAAATAACTTGAACCGGTTTTTTTATACATTTCATTCTACCTTCTCTCTGTTGTCAGTTTTCCTCTTTGATCAAACAAAAATCAGAAACAAAATTGCTGTCTCTCAATTATTGGGAAGCCGTTGCAGAAAGAGGAATAAAACAAGTTCATCGCCCAAAAGCCCCAAAGGTTGTCGGATTTGGGACCCACGCGAAGACCTTGTATTACCTTGACGACGACGCGCGGGGTTTTGATGCGTATCCGGGGGGTCGCCATAGTGACGTTGTGTTTACCAAAATCAGTGCTGTTTGTGAATTGAGTCGTGTTATCGTGGTACGACTGTAGCGATATCGTGCTGTGAATTTTTGTCATTTCGTAACCTTAGGTGGTCTCTTGGCGCTCTGATTCGAGGTTAAAATTAGTAAATTTCGAGCGTCTCCGGGCGGTGGTTCCAGATAGTTGACGATAGCATCAACCGTTTTCCATTTACTTTTTGAAGCTGTGTGGCACATTGCCAGATGTAAGTCAAACTATAAACATTCATTGACTTAGGCCATTCGGTAGGCGCCTTTTGAGTAAATGCTTATTGGCAGAGATTGTTTAGGCATCTGCGTCGCACAACTAACAAACATTTTTTCCCTTAGTTTTTCATATTGTTTATCGCGTTTCCACACATTCTCACTTTGAATCAACGATAAAAGCTGGTCATTGAGTTGTAAACCCAAGTTCTTCTATTCTTATTAGCCTGCTTTAACATTTTTTTTAGTGTAGCATCAAACAAGCCGCGTTTGCAAACTGAGTTTGGGATCGATTTTCCGAATTCTCGATAAAATTTAAAAAAAAAAATCTTGAATATCGATGAATTTAAAGTTTCTACCGGCATCAGAAAAAGATTTTACTGACAAATGGGACTGTCAATTGAATTTATTGTTTATCAATTCCAAAAGACATATACCTATTAAACTAACGAGCCTATAGTAAACAAAGAGACGAAATGTCACGATTGGAATTTTTGGATTTTCTGTCAGTGTCATTCCAATCGAGCAAAACCAAGCAGTCTTAAGGCAGACCTACAGCAGGGTTGCAAGCACATTATTTCGAAAGGGATCAGATTGCGCTTCTTTGTTTACTATAGTTTCTTTATATTAAACCACTAATAACTTTTTTGCCTAATAAGATACGAAATTACGGTCTTGAACAAAGTCGTTCAGCGGAAAATTTCCTTTAGGAAATTTATAAATTGGCACAAAAACCATCAGCTGACTCGGTTTCACAGAAGAAAAATTATGTTGATTTTTCAGTACAAAATATTCAATTTTCCCATACAATCCTAAAAGATCAAATTTACTCATGTATACGTTACTCAAAAATTCTGCAAAAATTCATGGATGAGTTTTGGACCAAGATGAAGCTTTTAGACCCCAGGGTGTGAGAAATTCAAAAATGACCCCAAATCCACTCAGTCTACTGCACACGTTGTTTTTTTGTTATTTTAAAAACGGTGCCTCATCAATATAACATTAAATATATCTTAAACTGCGCACTTCACAGTTGCGGACTGCGACATTAGTGTGACCTGTCTAACAAGTGTGTCATTCTACTACACGCTAATCGCTTTTTGGTTGAACTTTGTATGGATAACATTGATGATGATTGTCATTTATGCATTTTTAAGACATTTAGAATCAATTATTTTTTAAATTCCTCGATTTCACCCATCTAAGGTGATTTTGGATGTTCAAGAACCCAAATTTAGAGCGATCTGAGGCATTCCTAAATCATCCCGATTGCGCTGAAATTTTGCACAGAAGGCAATGAACAAAATGGTCTTTTGAAATTGAGTAGTGAAGTTTTTCCCATGTATAAATATATCCAATACTAACACTCATTTGTTCAACAATATTAGGGTTACGGACTTATTTTTGACAACGCGATTATTTCGAGCAAC
This sequence comes from Uranotaenia lowii, assembly GCF_029784155.1. NCBI lineage: Eukaryota > Metazoa > Arthropoda > Insecta > Diptera > Culicidae > Uranotaenia > Uranotaenia lowii. Next base: position 178,166 of record NW_026598533.1, on the reverse strand, counting down.
CTCGCGCATATCTCTCTTATAGAGCAATAAGGTAATCGTTAAAAATTTAGCAAAATTGTATAGGAGAGAATGAGGATACTTGATTCCTCAGCTACAGTACCGTTCATAATTGTATAGAAATTGGAAGCACGCGCACTGTCACTTCGATTTTGATCTTCCATAACTTTTTACTCTGATGATATTTTTTGATCACATTTTTTGAGTTAGATAAATCAACTATCACACTGTTATATAACAAAATTTGAGCTATATGGAGTTTGTGTGGCCTGAGATACAGTAATTCTACGAAAATCGGACTTTTTGGACTTTTCTCATTCAAACTGCAACATCTCAAAAACTACGCTACATTTTTCATTGAAATTTTGCAGAGTGATTGCTGAATCATAAAGCTAGCATGGCTGAAGTTTTTGAAAAGTTCTATCGATGAGATCAAAAGTTACGCGAGGGGCAATATTTCAGGCATGAACCTAGAAATGCGATTTCTATAGAATTTTGGACGAATGTTTCCATAGGAAAATCATATTCTCTGTTTAACAACCAGTAAATCTATTTCCACCAAAAAGTCAAAACAATATCGTGAGATTCTGATTTTTTAACACAAATGGATCATTTATTCCATTTTTTCTTTTCTTCATTGCTTTTGCCAGACATTTTTGTCTGATTTTTGGATGGAAACGATATTGTTCTCATGAATCGTCCGAAATTCTATAGAAATCGCATTTCTTGGTTCATGCCTGAAATATTCCACCTCGCGTAACTTTTGATGCCATCGATAAAACTTTTCAAAAACTTCAGCCATGCTAACTTAATACTTCGACAATCGCTCTGCAAAATTTCAATAAAAAATAATGCGTAGTTTCTGAGAGATTGCAGATTGAATAGTAAAAGTCCAAAACGTCCAATTCTCCCCTATTCAAAGCCAGGCTTAAACTAGATTTGCAGAAAAACCATGATTAGGGTACTTCTGTCCAAAATTCCCTTTCCAACCATTATCATTTGAAAGATTTTGAAGATTTGTGAAGATTTTAGTGAATTCCTCTGACACAAATGTGTTCCTAAATACAATACCTTCTTGTAATTTTAAATAAAAATTATTACTCCTACTACCAAATTCGACCAAACGCGAAAAACAATCTAATTAAATTAATTTATCACTTAAGTTCTAAAAAATGAGCAAATGAAAAAGGGTTTTACGCCAAGGCGATTTTTGGAAAAACTGCCCTCCTCTCAAGGTGCTGTTCGGTAAGATGTAAACAAAACTACGTGTTTTACTCTGAATTCTTGAGTACAGTTTTCCATGAATACAGGCCGATTATCAGAATAATTTATCGATCTTCATCTTTGCTAAGTCCTAAATTATCATATGAATGCATACTAATTGCAAATTTTGATAGGGTTTGAGTAAAAAACGTGCACTGCAGCAGAAAAATTTGGTTAAAAATGACACAGTTGAAAATGAAACCAAAAATTTCAAAATTAATATTTTTTTCATTAAAAATGATTAAAAACCTCTTATTTTCATACGTAGATAAACTAAGAAACAATATTTTTTCACTTTTTTCCAAATTTATCAACAGAATTAATTTATTTTCACTGTCAACATTCTGTTGTTTTCGAGTCGTTTCGATCCATGGATCAATGGTTTGGAGCATCACTTGCCTACATAAGAGCGTTTTAGATCCAATGATTTCAAAGGCTGCTTTGAGAAGCGTTTGTAAAAAACCGAATATTTTCTTAGTTTTCACAATAAAAAGTAATTTTATTTGTCTGAATATTAGTACCAGATAGAAATACGAAGGACATGTTTCAATGTATTCGGAATGTTGGTCGTTTTCTATAGCAGGTGCATATTTCCTCGAAATACCCCATTTGGTACACAAGAGAGGTAAAAGCAAGGTGTCTTAAATAATCGCTCGATCCAAAATTAGTCCGTTGGCCATATAACTACGTGCTTTCAAACATTGATAATCATCAAGAAAAACAAGAAAAAAATGTACGATTGAACTATCAAAATAACTCTACTTAGAGCAAGTTCACTGGTGTTGGGAAAAAGTGGTAGAAATTTTGACATTTTGAAAATTTTACCATGCAAAAATGTTTTCAAGATCTTGGGGCGTTATATTTTTTAAAACACTGTTTCTATTTCAGCCGTATGTGATAGAAATTTTGCTATTTTTGCATCACAGCATGCGAAAATACAACACGTGTGGTAAAAAAACTAGAATTCCACAGATCTTGAAAATGTGTTTGCATGTGAAAATTTTCAAGATGTGCCGTAAGTGTCGAAATTTCTACCACATTTTCCCAACACCAGTGAACTTGTTCTTATGCCTGATGGTCTCATAAACTCAAAAGTTGATAAATGCTATCTTTCAATGGAAAAATGGCTTGAAAAAATGTATTGTTTATCTGTACACGAAATAAAAAAAAAAAAGATGGCTTCTCTCGTGCATAATGCACAGCTATTCCATCTGGCCGAATTTGTTATACTCATATCGTTTGGTGTCCCTGACAACTGACTGTGCACAAACTTTAAATATTGGATGCTTAAATTTTTATAATATCAGGTGCAATTTCAAAGTTCTGCTTGGAAGTGGAGTGTCCAGTTGGTTTGGATTTCGCAATACTAGGCGAATTTCATTTGTTTTTTTTTCTTTTTCTTTTTAGTTACAAATTTAAGGTATATGTACTTAGAGATTAAAAAAAAATATGCAGTAATTTTCTATCTATTTTAAAATTGGCTTAACCCTAATTAAAATATGTTTTATCATAATTGATGATTTTTCCTTTTATAAAGAAATTGTTACCTCATCTACAACGCATACCCTAATGCACTTAATTAAAAACGATTACATACCACAATTTTACCACATATCCACCGACAGTCATCAAACTGACGAGGAGCTCCGCTCGCTAAGGAAGGAGCTTTGTAACCCGATGCAGTGGGGAAATTTTCAAAGATTTCACACTCGATATCCATTACACGTTCCAGCACGAAAAGTCTATGGATGGCCTTTTGGACGGAGTGTATGTGGGTGGGCTATACAGTATATTAATGCTGAGCGCCAGTAGCAAAACCTTACAAAATAAGCTGTCCTTGAACTGTGACTGTGAATTAATTGATTTTTCCCATTGGTTAGCCACAATTTTGTGAATTTCTTTATCGAAATTTGTAAATTCTAATGTTCAAGTAGGATACATTGTACGTGTGTAGAAATTGTTTGCATTCTTAAAAATTTATAATTAAAAATTAATATTCCCGTTTACTTGGAACAAATTTCCTGATACAGGTACATTGCTAGGTGGTTTCATCGTCCAAATAGTAGATATAGTCACAAGAAATCAGCGAATAATTTAATATGTAGATGGATTACCGAAATAGATTAGAGGGGACCCACTTGGGCACTGGGTATGGCAGTAGAAGACTTCACCGGCCGTTTGCGGTAGTCAGTGACCGAGAACTTACAACTGGCGACCGGCGCCGCGTCAGAAAAGGTTGCTAACATACATATATCGGTTTCAGTTGAGTGAACGCATGAACCTATAGTAGCTACAACATTACGGGACAGCTCATTTCCAACAAAAGTCGGTACAAAGTCGTTGGCGATATTAGTATTGAAGTGTCCTAAGCGACAAATGAGAGTAGGTAATTAAATTTCATCGATTTTTTTTAAGTTCGCTTGCTTAAAGTTATAGGTCTGTAGTTTTGAAGAATGGAGGTTACTAGGAAAATCTAAATAATTTCCGGGTTTTCTGGAAAGAATAAAAAAGGAAATTTTAATCCTCTACGAAAACATCTAAACCATACATGTTTTACTAAAATTCCGTCTATTGAAAAATCAAATATCAGAAATATTGATATGTCTATTAGAAAAAACTAATATCAATATTAATATCAATCAAAGTAATGTAAAAGAAAAATAAATGGCTTCACATACTATTTCCCACATCTTTTTGGTCCTGATCTCATTCATTGAAATCACTCAAAACTGATTTCAAATTTTTTAAATTTATGCATGATAAAAAAACAGTTATCCATGTATACGTCTAGTTGATTTCTATAATCATAAAAAAATGTACTCGATACTTATCTGTCGTTTTTTAATGTCGGTTAGTGAGCTGTCGAAAAGACAACTTGCTGGCTACGACGCTGGATTCTGTTCTTGGGAATTTCATCAATTTTAGGGTACCTACGTTTACTTTGTCCTTGAAAAAAATTCACAATTCTTCACAAACTCATTCATTCATTTATTTTCTTCTATCTACCTGTGACAATTCGTCAAAAATTTTGTGCTTCGTATTTTGACGATCGAATGGGCCAAATTACGTCAGAGTTGTGAAAAATGTAATAAGATGAAGATGATGTCTTTTAATATGAAGAAAAAACGGGACGTTGAAAGTGCGAAATAATCTTCAAAATTGAAAAATTCAAATTTTTATAAATGGCCGACGTTACTTTTTCGATTTGGATTTTTGGGAGAACGGTTGTGAATGTGTGTTTTCCCGCAGCTCATTATAGTGTAAACGCTAATTGAAATTAGCAAACTTGAATCGATTGAACAACCAACAGTTAAAAAAAGTATTTTGTTCAATGGTTGATTCACAATTTATTCATTGTTGGTGCTTTGGGAAGGATGGTGGGGGTATTTCCGTTGTGTACGTGCTAATGCTGGTGACGAGTGGGTTGAACAACTGAATTTTGCAAACTGCATGCGTTTTGCTGTGCTGTTTAGTGTAGAAATTTGCGATTCTTTATTGGCGTGGTTTCCGGAATGATTGTGTTTGAGTGAAAAATTTGCAACAAAGCCTAGTTCATTATAGTGAAAAAGAAAGGGCTGCTGAATGATCAAAGCGTGCAACTTAACAAATTGCCTAATTTTATTGAAAAAGAAAACAAATGATATTAGCTGAAGAAAAGCAGGTGAAAATAAGTGAATTGGGAAAAAAATGAGAAAATGTGATCTTGATAGGTTCATAGCGAGTGGTTGCTGTTGGCTGAGCTGCTGAAGAAATGACATAAGTGTTCAGCTTTTCTCGGCTTGCTTCGATAGTAGGAGGATCTGTGAGAGCAAAGCTAAGAATTTATTCACTTTATCTTATTGAATGTACCTATACGTTCAAAATTTTTGAAAAAACCTTTCGAGCTCTTAACAGACCTCGGGAGGTTTCATGTTCTACTGATATTATCTCTTTCTCTTTTTATTTCCAAGAGCGAGTAAAGGCGCTTTATCCTTGGTCGCTGACCTGAAATGACTGTACACTAAAATCCAAAACTGTTCAAAGATCCTAAATTAAACTTAGAATTTCAGATTTATTTATATCATCAAAATCTTCAAACACTTTTCTATACTTGAGTTTTGTGATTTCTTTGTACAAAATAAATCATTTCCAGCCGTTTAAGAATGGTCCTATTTATTGGTTTCTTCAGTAAGGAGCATTTTTCTTAGCATGCTTCCAACAATACTACCCATTTGAAATGTATGGTACTGGTGGTCCACGTTTCTTCCTGTTCCTGTGTTCCGGTTGTCTCTGCGTTCTCTGCTCCATGGTAGGCCCAACCATTTTGTGTTTTTGATCATTTTAATGTTTTTATGTTAAAATAATTAAAAACATGAACAAAGACAAGAAGAATAATAACTCACTTATTGTTCTTTGGGACTCAGACATAAGTTCTGGCTATGGAAGTACGATTAGTGATTAGATTAGTGAATCGAATGGGCCAAATTACGTCAACTTTTCAATCCTCATTTCAAAATTTATCTGGTGTGACTTAACAATTTTGACGGTTCATTGATTGAAAGAACGGTTTTTACCTCACTTTTTTACATATTTTGTGGCCATGATCTCAAAAAAATTATACTCATGTGCAACCTACAGCTTCTAACTTCAGCCTTTTTGGACACTAATTGAAATGTTTTTTTGAGCATTCCGTAGCTGATCTATACAGTCTTTTTTCCAAAGCATGTTTTTTTTTGGATTTTTGTTAGACTTTGAATAACGGAAAACTGAAGAGCTATAGGTGTCTGAGGTGTGTAGGTGTGTAATGTCTGAGTTTTCAAGATTATAAATTTAGTTAAAATCGGTTAAGAAACAAGAGAGATACAGCGGTTTTAAGCGAGGAGTGTCAAATTGACACTCAATGTCTGATAAGGGAGTTTTTTTCTGGGCTTTCAGGGTGCGTCCATAAAAAAGTAGTGATACAAAATAAAAGATTATAAAAATTCATTTAGGGTCCCCGAAGAAATTGTATTATTTGGATGCACCCGAATAAAGTTACAAGCCGCCAAACTTCCAATAGTGTCACTCAAGATCGGATTAGGGTTTAGCTCTTTCCTTCCCATGTTAGCACAGGTGATCCACAACTTTGCACAGCTCTCATTTGAACTGGGCGCTTGTTGATCCAAATCAACACCATGTTTTTACTGAATATATATGAGTTAAGAAACATTGCACGAAATTTGAAGAAAATCGATTCGCTAGGTTTTGCTTGGCAGATCAAAAGGAGCAAAAAACTCGGATTATTTTCGAGTTTAATCAAGTCGTCATTTGTTGTTCAATAATCTGACAAGTTTTTATAATTTCTACCAAAGAAAAATACTGACGTGCAGAAGGTTGCTTATTCAAGCTTATCAAATGATGGTTTACTTAGATTTCAACTAAAACATATAAATTTTGGAGTAAGTAAAGTGGATCACTAGTGATACACTGGGAACAAAACGTACTTTTCTTCTTGTGAAGTTTCTTATCAATACTCTTGAAAATCATTTCGTCAAAAAAATATCGCTTCAGGATAGTTATTTCATCTGCTTAAATGGCCACATGTCTCGAAATATTTGCAGAAGTTCGTGATATTCTCGAAAAACGGCATGTTTTGTTTTCCTTGCGCAAAGTATCATGGCGGCCATTGTTCAATGCATAAATGAAAATTTCAAATATTTCAATAAATAGACTATCGAGGGAGGCTTATACCAATGAAGTTTTTTATCAAATAGGATCCTTTTAGTTTGTGATCAATGAAGTGATGAAATTCCATGTTTTTTGCAACTATTTCTTGTTTTTCATTTGCACCCTACGTGTTGTTATCTTCCCAATGGAGCGTATATGATCCACCTCAAACCCCAAATTTATCTAATGGATCACTAAAGTAGCCTTAAATTATGCATCTTTTGTTCTAGAACTTTAGTTGTAAATCAATATTTCTATCTTTAAAACGTGAAAAACCTCGTGGGAAGGAAAGAGTTAACGAGGCTCAACTTTGTATGGAAATAAGTAAAAGCTAAACTGCAAAATCCACATTTTTGGTTGTAACTTCCATGCACATTAAGGTGTCCCGAAATTGCATAATGTCTGGGAATCTGAAGGCTCACCCTCCAAATGCTAGATTAGGATTTGGAGAACAAACTTTTTTATGGGGCCAACTGAAAAAAAAATCATGTCTAGAGGTTCCGCTAGCGCAATCTTTGAAAAAAGAACACTTTTAAAAGATTTAATTTTAAATAAATTCTGGTTCCAAAAATTTTCACAAAACTTATATATTTCATATTTTCTTAAATTTAGTTTGAATTAAATACAACACGCGAAAAATTAAAAAAAATGAACCAAATTTGTGTCAAAATTTAAATTCAATTCTAGAAAAAAAAATCCTAGAATCCTAGTTGGCTTGAAAATATTTTAAAATTATGAGTTTTCATGTGATTTTGACAACCTTTCTCAACACGCAACAATGCAATATCATTATACGGAACTTCAAATTGAAAAACAGTTTTTCCACCGTTTTTAGAAAAATAATCAAGTCTTTGAGGAAAAAAAAAATTGTGAACGAACTTTTCGAAAATGTCTATAAGTCTATAAAGTCTAAAAGTCTATAAATTTCAATAACGTTTCAACGTTCAACGCTGAGAAGACAGTGAAAAAACGCCGTAGAAATTTAATTTTTTAGGAATTATATCTTCAGCTTTCGCTTATAATCAGATAAGAGTGTATAGATCACGTTGGCCATGCTTCACTGTCAATTTTCCGTAAATTTGGAAAAATGACGTCGAACGAAAAAGAGCGTCGTGAATTAATACTGCGCACTCATTTCGAGAATCCGGAGTTGTCACATCGGGACATCGGTAAGATGCTGGTAATCGTCCAATCCACGGTCAGCGGTTTCTGCGCATTTCGACATTGACGTTTCGAGAAATGTGTTTCGAAGGAAAATATTAGAAGTTTCCAGAACTGTGTCGAGTAGATTTTAATTTTGATAGTTATTTAGGATTAAGTTATCATTTGGATCAACATGTGATCCGTTGATTTTTTCTACAAATAAACAGAGTACTAAAACGATACTTCGAAAACCTAACCATCGACCGGAAGGTGAAGAACGGCAAAAATGGATGATCCGTCAGTGAAAAAGATCACAAGCGCGTAGTTAAGCAGTTTAGACGTGATCCGAGAAGTTCGGTCCGGGATGCCGCCAAAAAGCTGAATTTGTTAAGTTCATTCGTCCAGCGCAGCGGGAGGGCCAAGCAGCGGGAGGGCCTGCGTACATACAAGGTTCAAAAAACTCCTAACCGCGACGAAAGGCAAGAAATGGTAGGGAAGACGCGAGCCCGGAAGCTGTACACCGAAATGCTGACAAAGCCGCATTGCCTGGTAATGGACGACGAAACATACGTCAAAATGGATTTCCGTCAGCTGCCAGGCCTTCACCAGAGAAGACGAATTCAGCATTCCGGAGAAAATTCGCAAGAAAGAACCATCCAAGTTTGCCTAAAAGTACATGGTGTGCAAGCGATCTGCTCTTGCGGAAAGCGGAGCGCCCCCTTTGTGACGACCGGCACGGTAAACGGTTTCATAGCGCCGAGGTGGTCTAGCGGATAGGCTGGCGCGAGTCTGGTTTTGATATGCCAGACGTACTAATTCCCGGTATCGGCAAGAAAACTTTTGGGTTCGAATCCTATAAGTGGCCGACAGGTAAGATGTGTTTTCTCATATACATAACTGACTATATAATAAGAATGTTCAACCAGTTGCCAGCTGGCCAGATATATACACGGATGCCGGAATACGTGTAAGTAAACTAGTCCATCTGATTGACTCATTCTTCCAAAAATATACCTACATCAACACAATAGTTACATTCACTTCATAACAGTTCATACGAAGCCATGGGGTCCGGGTATGTTGTACGCGTTGCATTGGAGATTTGTCGAACTTAATAGTCTAAGAATGCATGTGAGCACATACTTAATCAGAAACTGTGGTGAATCCGTGCACCCATGGTGGATAACCAACATACATACAATAAAACCAAATCAGTGAATATTTTTTCGCTTTGCAGATATTTTTTGATTTTTTTTAAACCCCAGTGATCACATTTTCTATTACCCAAACTTATATTCGAAGAAAGGTTACTTGTGATACCTAACTCCAGGGGCAAAATTTATTTGAGTGTGGCTCACCGGGTAGATTTCAAATTAGAATTGGCCCGTTTCTTCAAAAGGTTGCTCACCCCTGTTCTAGGGCAATGAGTCTGTTCGGAGATGGTATAGCATATCCTCTAGATTGGCATACCTCTCTTCTGTTATAAAAAAAACCATTTTACTGTAGATCGTATCATCTTACAGTATTGAGAAAAAATGTGTGGAATAACGTCTAGTTTAACATTTGGTTTACGGAAAAGTCAAACCATTATTGTTTTGTTTGAATTGAATATTCCAACTATTTCTAAGAAAAAAATTTTTTAAGTCTAAACCATATATCAAATAAGACAGTTAGGCATCAATGATGGTATTCCGAAAAGCTGAAGAAAAGCTCAAACCCCGGTCCTGTCGAGCAGTGGGCATTAAAAACGAGACCAAACGAAGACACAAAGAGCAAAGGCAGTGAAGCAACTAAAATGCTTAGATTATGGGGCTGCATTTTCCGTGTCGCTTCACGAACCTGAGTCGATTTGTATTTTCTTCTTCTTTCTCGTTTTTAAATATCGATTACAATGTCGAAATATTGCTAATATCACAGCTGTGTTTTAGCAAAGCTACAAATAGAAATTAGTTCCGAAATTTTATTGATGTTGTAAGAAAGTCAGTAAGAAATTGTTGACAGAAAACTCAACTTTCTCAACTTTAAAAAAAAGGAGAAAACCGACACAGCCTAGAGATGTAGTAACGAGCCTCCGGACGTTTTTCTTTGCCAGGGGTCAAGCTGGAATCTGTTAAGCAGGCCCCCGGTTCGTGTGAATTCTGCTGAACAAAACGACACGGCAGACGAATCAACTGGACTGGATGCCGCCTTCTCAACTGCTTCTGCGGGATGAAATTTCTTTGTTCCGGGCGGGGTGTGGCTTCCGGTACGAGTCTGAGATTCCAGATGAATGGGCCGATGGACCCCCATAATACGTATCAATCCACCGACATAATTGGCACAATGTAATTTCCATTGAATTCGGTTGGGGTCATTGTTGTTGGTCGTTGAAATGGTGTGGTGGAAAAAAGGGTTTAACGAACGCGAGCTGGTCTAATGATGGTTAGCTCATAAAATGTTTTAGATTTTCAATCATTAAAGTATAGCTAACACGAAAATAAAACTGGTTGAAATAAATCTGTGTACACTAGATTCTGGAAATGGAAACTATTGTGGGAAAATTTGGGATTTGCAGCTCATTTCTATAGATATATTCAAATCAACGTTAAGGTTTAATTACTCATAATTCAAAACTTTTACTTTAAAATCTTAAATATGACTAAAATCTTTAAACATTTTTAATTGTATACCACCCATATAGAAAAGCTTCAAACATGATTCTCGTCAAATTTTGATTTGCAATCAAATTAATGTTTCTCTTTTATCTTTTTTTCACAGATTGATATTCAATGCCATACATTCTGATACGTGGTAATCTTGCTTCCTACAGCCACAAATACCCTTTTCGAGTGCTCGTTTCGGGGTTAAAAGGTAAGCATGACGTGTAATAAAAATGGATCAATTATATTTTCTCTTTCTGGTTAGGAAATTGTGTAGGAGGGTGTTACGAACAATTGATCAAATAGGAAAGTTGGGTTTTTTGATTGTCGTATAGACTGTTCAGAAAATTATAAATTCACTTTCTCTCTTAAATAAAAGATACAATGATTTTTTTAACATTTTATTCTCAAACATACTGCAAAAAAGTGTTTTTTTAAA